>NW_027507903.1:394640213-394845213 GCF_037356315.1 Lithobates pipiens
ATGCATTCCCTACTGCTCGGATGCTTATTACATCTTTGTTGTATATTGTTTTGTTGTATATTTTAACATTAAAAATTCAATACAAATAATTGAAAGAAATGTGTTGGGAAGTAGAAGAGCACAAGCAAGATCAAAACAAATTGCCTAGGGTTGCTACTGGTTTCTGATGGGAATATCTTGGTGACGCTGCATATTTTATGCTTAATATTTTTAAAAATACATATGAGTGGTATTTTACCTTTTAAAAAAAAAACTAAACTAAAAGTACAGTGATGCTATTCAAGGATGAGGTCATTTGTCCTTCTTTTTATTAAAGCTACTTTCCTGCTATATGCCTGGAAGATATGGGTTCAGGCAGGAGCCAAGGCACAGCACAGCAGTGGATGTTACCTGGAGAAACAAGGAGACAGTGAGGCTACAATGCCCATGGTGTAGAGAGACATATCACAGACTTATCTGTGTCTTTTATATAAGGATTTCCCTGTTCTTACTATAGAGAAAGAAGAGTTACATTCCTGGCATTGCATGCATCCAGACTGTGAGACACTGATACATGTTATTATAATTTTTTAAACTGATACATATCCATAGGAAGATTCAACTAGTTGTTTGCTACAGTTTCTAACTGTTGTGATAGCATAAAACTGAGAGGACTTATGTATGGGATTTCTCTCAGTTTGCACTGCAACCTATGAATCCTTGGTATTAGGCAGTTCATTATCTGGAAAACGAGGTGAGATTGAGACTACACTACTTACTAAAGCTGGCTATGCAGGGATCAAAATATAGCCTTTTTATCAGGAACCAGATGAATTTTCGATCCATGTATGGGTTAGCTGGTTTGTACACAAGTCGATCTATCAATCAAGTTGTGTACAACTAGGGATGAGCCAGCGGTTCGACTCCAACATCCAGTGTTAGTTTATTCTAAAACGAACCAAACATATGGGGCATTCGCAGGAAATTTTAGTGCCCCAGAATGCCCCATAATGCACTGCGATCTCCATATCTGTTTTAGCCCTTGGATAATCTCCCACCATATGATGAAGACTCTGCTGATGTTATGTGAAAGCTGACAGCCCTGGGTGCCGAGGACTAAAAAAATGTTGAAAGGCATCACTGAGATGTAACCCTTCTCAACTGCTCCTCTCTTGACCAACAGAAGCCTCAAAACTAAATTTTCCAGCAGACTATAAGCTACCAGAGGTGGGAAAGGAGTTACATAAACTCCTCTTTAAGCAGTCCTCATGATATTTCATCTTTTGCTCCCTCTGTGGGGAGATGGGATGAATTCCGAGACTATCCCCTTGTAACAGTGGTAATGGAGGGTTGCCAACTAATAGTGGTCCTTCTCCTTAATGCCATGTATTCTCAGGTCCTTTCACAGGCTTTGAAGAATGAGGGAGCCCATGCACCTCAAGTTTGTGGAGGCACTGAAAATGACAGTATCTGGAGCTGCCTCCTCCCAGCCATGTACTACTCCCAAGGGTTCTGGGGGTGGAAAACCATCTATTAAGAGTTGAAGTTTATCTTGCTCTGCTTCAATGCCTCCAAAGCTGACAGAATCCTCCTCTCCCTCCCCCTCTCCTCTTGTGAGTTCTGTGGCATAGGAAGAATAGTAATAAAGTAGTCCTTGAGAGGAAAGGAGGTCCTCCTATTAGTCCTGCTGCTCTGCCTCGAGTGCCCTGTCTATAATTCCATGCAGAGTCTGATCCAGCAGGAATACAAGAGGGATTGTGTCACATCAGTGCATTGTCACCGTCCTTTGGGCTTTCTCAAATGGTGACAGTATGGTGCATGCATCCTTTATCAGCAGTCATTGGTGTGGGGGAAAAAAAAATCAGAGGTGGCCTGAGCCTGTTATTGTACCAACTCACACAGGTACTCGTTGATGGCCCTCTGCTGCATGTGCAGCCGCTGCAGCATTGCCAAAGTAGAGTTCCACCAAGTGGGCATGTCACAAATCAGGCAGTTTATGGGCAGGTGGAGTTCCCACTAAATTTCAGCCAAGTGAACACTGGCTGTGTATGACCACATAAAATGGCTACAGACTGGCATGCTTCAGCAGATCTTCCAAACCTGGGTACCTGTTTAAAAAATGCTGCACCACCAAATTGAGGACATGTGCCAGGCATGGCACATGTGTGAACTTTCCCTGTCTAAGAGTGGACGGGAGGTTTGTGCCATTATGGCACACCACCATTCCTGGCTCTAGCTGGCATGGCATAAACCACCTCTGGGCCTGCCCCTGCAGAGCTGCCAGAATCTCTGTTCTGTGCCTTAGACAGATCAGCTGAAGCACTGCATGGCACATTTCAGCCTGACGCATTTAATAGCCCCTTGAATGCTAGGGGCAGTGATCCTCAACCAGGGTTCCATGGAATCCTAGGGTTCCTCCAGAGGTTTCTAGGGGTTCCTTCAGCATTGGGCAATTTCTGCCTTTCAGATAAGTTCCCACTGACACCATTGATCTTTTTAGCTATCTGTAAGGAGGTAATTCTTCCCAATCACCACATGTGTAAGCACCATACCTCTCACTGACCATCATACTAATGTATCATGAGTTGCAGAGTTCTAATTTTTAGAAGGGGTTCCCCAAGACCGGAGAACTATTTCAAGGGTTCCTCTGTGTTAAAAAGTTTGAGAAAGGCTGGCTTGGGGGTACTTGTAGTTTATGCAACAATTCAGCAGAGAAGGGCATAGAGGTGGAGGAGGAGGGGGTGGAGCTGAAAAATGCCCCATTATCACCACTAGCTGTATGGAGACGTGGCGGTGGCACAACAAGCCACAGTACTGAGTCCAGTCCTGCATCCTTCCAAGTTGTAACCAGAGTTACCCAGTGTGCTGTGAATGAAATATATCATCACTGACCATGCTTGCTGGACCACATGTCAGCAGTAACGTGGATCTTGCAGCTGACTGCCTTGCCCAATGATGTCACACCATTGCCTTCCATGTGATGGTAGAGAGCTGGAGTAGCCTTATATCAAAAGCAATAGTGACTGGGAACCTGCCATTATGGTACAGCACATTATGCAAATTCATGGAAGGGGGCAGAATCCTCTAGACAAAAAGGCTGGAGTTTTAAAGCCAGCAGTTTTGACAAGCTTGAATTTAGACGTTGGGAATGTATTTTTTTTTCCGCTGCAGCTGAACAATTTGCCAGCTGTAGTCTATAGCTGGTGGTGTGCTACTGGCAGATGTGCTACAAGGACCTGGCACAACCTGCACTATATGATAATTCCTGTCAGCGGAGGCTGTTGAGAGGTGATGAGGTATAGCGAGGGTAGACTGGAAAGGTGAGGAGGAGCAGAATTGCATCACTTTTGTGTGGCTTTCAGGTGCTCTGATGGGAGATTAAATGCTTTGTCAAGCATGTTGTACCCAAATGCTTTTGCCATGCTTGATGTGCTTGAGGCAAAGTTTGCAAATTGCAACAGTGTGATCAGCTGCACATGTGCTAAAAAAGGGCCAAACAGTTGAGCTGTGGGAAGTGGACTGGGAGATAACAGCTCTACAATCTGGTGGACTAGGATGGCTGCTCTCTACTCTTCCATGATGGCTGCCTCTTTGGGGTTGTGCCTCACCCTCACTTTTCTCCTCTGCTCTATCTGGCACCCAAGTCGCATAGGTGACCTCGTTATCATCATCATTCCCTCCAGTGTTACCAACTGCCCATAGATTTACTGGCAGTCCGTAAAAACAGGGTACTTTTCTGCTGCCTGTAAATGTCCGTAGGAGCTGAACAGTGCCAGTAAAAATGGCTGTGAAAGGGCTCGGTGGTAACTGCGCATGCGCAGCTCTGGAAATCCAGAGACAATCCAATCCTGAGCCCGCGCCACCTGGCTCACCCCCGCACCCCCTGATGATGTCATGCCACAAGCCGCTGCTGGCCTAAAATTTCAGGAACCAAGCGGGCTGATGGAGGAGCCTTGTGCTCAGAGTGGACAGTGCAATGGAGCCAGAGAACTGATGGTGGCACTGGCAGCACCACAAGAGATGGACAGCATGGACTCAGCCGGCGGACTGCCTGGATAGACACATAAGGTCCAGTACTGGCCAGCACTGTGCACATCCTGCCCTGGCTGAAGCCCCCTGATGAGTGAGTGGCCCTGGCCTGCAACATTTATCTATTGCTTGACTGGCTGCCACAGACAGGCACAGGCAGCAGTTTCCAGACAAAAATGGCAGTGGGGAGATTGTACAACATCTTGGTATACAATCTCTGTCAGCTGTCTCTCTGCTATCTCCTGCATCCTGTCCCCATCCTCTGACCATCTCCTGTATCCTGTTTGCAGCCTCTAACCATCTCCTGTATTCTTTAAAGGAAAAAAAAATTTTTAAAAAAAAGGGAGTTGGGGAAGGGAAAAAAAAAAAATGAAGGAACCTTCACACAAAAGACCTCAAAGAAAAGTGTAGGTTCAATTGGACTTTTTGTTTTGTGTTTTTTTGTGTTTTTTTTTTTTTACCATACTGCCACCAATATATTCTGCACTTTATATATACTATTACCTTCGTTTGCAACCATTATTCTATACGCTTTATAACCCTCTCATAGCTACTCACTATATCTTGCCTGATATTTATGAATAAATTGTGTTTTTTTAAAATAATGGATTACCTGCTAAATAAACGAGGTTATCTCTCTCTCTCTCTCTCTCTCTCTCTCTATATATATATATATATATATATATATATATATATATATATATATATATATATATACAATCTGCCTTATATATCTATCTATAAATATTCTAAAAATATCTTTATTTAATTTCTTTATACAGTGCACGGGGCACCAGAACCTCTACCGTTATGTGATCTCTTGGCCACAGCACACCATATATATAAAAAATATCTGAAACCTTTATGCAAAATTATAGGTTCCAACACAGATTGAAATCGCTTCACTAAATGAACCTTTGCTGTTCTAATTCTCTTTGGAAAATATTCCCTTTTTTCACTCTTCCTTTTCCTTTTTGCTCCATTTTCCTTTGGGGCATTTCCACGAAGAAATGTAAGTAAATTCATTATAACATTAATACTACATGCACGAAATGCAAATGTCATATCCGTTCCCATATTGCCTCTCTACCTATGAGAATCCTCACAATTATCCCCCCCTCTCCCCTCCCCCCCCCCCCCCCCCCCTTAGAGCATTTCAGCATTTTAATAGATTGTATAAATAAACATATATGTATTGTATAGATGAATATATATGCAATGTTTTATGTTTTGGATTCTATTGATATACTGTATACATTTCTTTCTGTTTTTATATTATAGAATATTGCTAAAGCTCCTGAAGAAGCGTTATTCAAAAAAACGCGAAACATGTAGAGCACAAGAACATACTTAAGTTTCAATTATATATTTGATATCCTCTACATCTTGTATTATTGTACAAACTGCTAATCTTTGGATATGAATATGAATTATGTGTAGACTGTACTAATGTTGACAGGATATCAAATGGGACTTGATGTAAATTTATAATCCCTTTCTTTTTTTTTATTTTGATTTTTAACTACAGTAATTTTATTTTTTTCTAAATAATAAATAATATTTTTGAATATATTGGTTGTTTTTACAACTCTTTCTCTTGCCTAAAAAGTCCAATTGAACCTACACTTTTCTTTGAGGTCTTTTGTGTGAAGGTTCCTTCATTTTTTTTTTTTTTTTTCCCTTCTTCAACTCCCCTTTTTTTAAAAAAAAAAAATTTTTCCTTTAAAGCTATAACTAGGACGTGGCAATCGGTTGTTTTGACCTTTTAGTGTATCCACAGATACCACCCTGTGATAGATACACACCCTCATTTAAATATCTCATGTATTCTATTCACAGCCTCTTGTCACCTCCTGTATCCTGTCTGAAGCCTCTGACCACCACCTGTATGCTGTTCGCAGCCTCTGACCACCTCCTGTATGCTGTCCGCAGCCTCTGACCACCTCCTGTATCCTTTCTGCAGCTTCTGACCACCTCCTGTATGCTGTATGCATCATCTGACCACCTTCTGTATCCTGTCTGTAGGCTCTGGCCATCTCTTGTACCATGTCCGCAATCTCTGACCATCTCTTGTCTTTTGGAGAAGAATCAAGAGTGAGAGTGCTGCCAGGATAGGGATTATGGGAGGAGTCAGATGCATGTGGACTGTGGAGAGGCGAACATAGGATAAAACCATAGGCACCAACCTGGAGCCAACTGACTGAGCTCTGCACAGTGCACCTGAGAGGAGGTCAGTGACGGCGCCGTAAGGCCAGTCTGAGGTCACTGATATAAGGGGGAGCGAATACAATAATGTAAGGGGGCACTGATATAAAGGTTCCCCCTTATATCAGTAACAGCTCCTTACCTTAGTGTATTTACTCTGAGGAAGGTGGTCTATGACCACCAGAGCCCCCCACATCAAAGTTCCCAGCACTCCCCTATACATCAGAGTCTGCAGGATTCCCCCTTACAGTGCAAGGGGAAATTGTGCAGTGGACCCGGATGTAAAGGGAAACTCTGATGTAAAGGGCAATGCTGCAGACCCTGATGTAAGTGAGAACTCTGATGTAAAGTGGAATGCAGTGGACTCTGATGTAAGGGGGGCTCTGGTGTCCAGAGCCCCCTTACATCATAGTTCCCACTTAGATCATGATCTGCAGCATTCCCCTTTATGTCAGAATTCCCTTGCACTGTTATGGGGAATCCTGCACACTCTAATATATGGGTGAACTATATGCTGGCAGGGTTATATTAATCTGACCTTCATGTAAATGGAGAAATATGTTTTTTTACGTTTGTTTAACTTAAACACATTACTAATAGCACTATCTGCATGTTTATAGTTTAAATGTTGATATTTTCACTGTTTAGAACTCGAAACAGTCATTTTAGGTACTTTTTTGAGGTGCCAGTAAAAAATGTGGCTTTGTCAGTAAATTTCAGGATTGTCCATTAGTAAAAACGGTGCTGTTTGTAAATTTTGCTTAGACCCTGAACTCCGTCAGACAGCAGCCTTATTGGAGCCACAAGCGAGGATCTAAACTGCATCTCAGACGCCTAAAATGGGTACCTCATCCAGTGGGAACTCTGCTACAAGAGCCCACTCACCCCGAGATATTAGTGGCCTGCTCAGCCAGAAAATTCCAGAGATCTTTCGGACACAGACCGGCATTATGGTGGCACATTCCCTGACACAAGCTTCCGCACGACCCATGCCACCACCAACATGCCTGCTAATCCACCTCCTTCCCTCATGGAGGAACACACGCACTCGGTGCAGCAGCAGTAGCCAAGTCTGAATGACCTCCAGACCATAAGGATACATTATCTGCGGCCATTATGGACCTCCGTCCTTACTTTTTAACATCTTTATAAATGATATTGGGTCTGGGATCAAAAGTAATATTTCTGTCTTTGCAGATGACACCAAGATATGCAGTGGAATAACGTCTTTACAGGATGTCTCCAATTTACAAGCCAACCTCAATACACTGTGTAATTGGGCGACTATGTGGCAGATGAGGTTTAATGTTGATAAATGTAAAGTTATGCACTTGGGGCCTAAGAATATGCATGCATCATACATGCTAGGGGGAGTACAACTGGGGGAATCCATAGTGGAGAAGGATCTGGGGGTTTTGGTAGACCATAAGCTCAATAACAACATGCAATGCCAAGCTGCTGTTTGCAAAGCGAGCAAAGTCCTTTCTTGTATTAAGAGAGGTATGGACTCCAGAGAGAGAGATATAATTTTGCCCCTGTTCAAATCATTAGTAAGACCTCACCTGGAATATGCCGTTCAGTTTTGGGCACCAGTTCTCAAAAAGGATATCGGGGAACTGGAGAAAGTGCAGAGAAGGGCAACCAAACTGATAAGAGGCATGGAGGAACTCAGCTATGAGGAGAGATTAGAGGAACTAAATTTATTCACTCTTGAGAAGAGGAGATTAAGGGGTGATATGATCAACATGTTCAAATACATTAGGGGTCCATATAGTGAACTTGGTGTTGAGTTGTTCTCTGTACGGTCAACCCAGAGGACACGGGGGCACTCTTTACGTCTAGAGGAAAAGAGATTTCATCTTCAAGTACGGAAAGGTTTCTTCACAGTTAGAGCTGTGAAAATGTGGAATAGACTCCCGCCAGAGGTGGTTCTGGCCAGTTCAGTAGATTGCTTTAAGAAAGGCCTGGATACTTTC
Organism: Lithobates pipiens; assembly: GCF_037356315.1. Taxonomy (NCBI): domain Eukaryota; kingdom Metazoa; phylum Chordata; class Amphibia; order Anura; family Ranidae; genus Lithobates; species Lithobates pipiens. The sequence goes on from NW_027507903.1 coordinate 394,648,403, forward strand.
CTGATGGTACATAATATAACTAGGTACTAACATAGGTAAAGTTGATCCAGGGAAAATCCGATCGCCTATTGGGGGATCAGGAAGGAATTTTTTTCCCCTGCTGTAGCAAATTGGAGCATGCTCTGCTGGGTTTTTTTTTCGCCTTCCTCTGGATCAATTGTGGGCATAAAATTGGGTATCTGGATTGTACGATTATTTTTTATTTTATTTATTTGTTTTTAAGGTTGAACTGGATGGACTTGTGTCTTTTTTCAACCTGACTAACTATGTAACTATGTAACTATGATATTCAAACACTGGTGGGCAGAGTACATGAGGTAGAGCGAGTGGCTGCACATTAGTACAAAGAGATGTGGAAGATATGCCATGGTGTAGACACACACACTACAACTAAGGGATCTCCAAAGGCATGTGGAGGACCTAGATAACAGAGGGAGGTGCTACAATCTGAGGGTAAGAGGCCTGCCCAAAATGATTGAACCTGAGCAAATCGACCCCACTGTAGTGAGGTTATTTAACCACCTACTGGACAGACCTCCGGCTACCCCAACACACATGGAACATATCCACAGAGGCCTCAGGCCATGAGGGAGAGATACAGACCCACCACGTGATGTTGTCTGCTGCCTGATCGATTTCAAACTGAAAGAAGATGTCCTCGGGCTTGCAACAGAATACAACTGACACATGAGGGGAATGACAGCTACATTTATCAAGACCTCTCAGCAATCACCCTGAAGCACCGTAAGGATCTCAGACCTCTCCTAGATGTGCTTAAAACCAGAGGGGTATTCATTACTGAAGGAAATTTCCATTTGGTCTATCTGCCACACACCAGGGGTGAACAGCTCTCCTAAGGGTCCCAGAGGAGCTTGATGCATTCTGCGCAACACTCCACATACCGAGAGTAGATGTTCCAAATTGGTATGTGGATTTCCAGATCTCCTATCAAGTAAGATGTTCTGGCAATCCGGCTGTTTCTGGAAGAACTCCCTGCAGAATCCCTAGCAGAGGAGCCAACCGGCGCACGTGGGTGTGTGTCAGCACGAACAGGCACACGCGGGTGCTCGTTAGTGCCAATGGACGCATGCGCGCGGACATGCCGTGTGACTGCACTTGGTGCCAAAGAGGCTATTTAAAGGAACCCTATCACTTTGCCTCCTTGCTGTCTGGTCTACAGCGTTCCTGAGTCCCCCTGCTGTTTATTCTGCCTGCTGAGCTGATTCCTGTTACCCGGCTTGTCTCCAACCATTCCCTGTTTGCTGCCAGCCTCTGATCCCGGCCTGTCTTGACACTTCTCTTTCCTGCTACTTTGGTACTGTTCCTGCCCTCCAGTGTATGACCTGGCTTGCATCACGACTACGCCTTGCCTGCTGCTTCGGTACTGTTCCTGCCCGCCAGTGTTTGACTCGGCCTGCCTATGACCTGCTTGTGTCCTGAACTACAGAGCACCTCCCGATTGCTGCTACCTCCAGCTTCCAGGCTTGTCCTCCCTGCTGTTCCTGTTGCACTGCTATACCACCCTGCTGTCTGCAGTTTTCAGCTTCCGGCTTCCGCTTCTGGACTATGATACACCTCCTTCCAGGAGGTGAAATTAACAGGGCAGGCTGTCTGGATGAGTATTTGGAAATTACTCTCTTCTACCAAACCAACCCCCACACAGTCAGAACCTACTCAGGGAGCATTCTCCCATCTCATCAATTTCCAATACCACTGATAGCCTCCGGCCGTACCGGATTTACGGTATAACTCACACCTGGCTGAGTGAGAATTACCTCACTGGCCACCAGACTTCTCACCTTTCTAGACCCCACTTCTCCTTTCCGTCTCCCCACCCCCCACCCCTCCTCGCTACCCTACAAATCTCTACGCTCCATCAAGGCACAATTGCAGGATCTTTTACTACATGATTCATAGCGCACGCTAAATCCAACTGTTAGAGACTTCACCTTTTTCTCCAACCCTCACCAAAGATATTCACGTCTTGACTACTTCTTCATATCTCAGAATGACCTACCCCTCTTACATCACACTTCCATCGACCCCATGTTCATCTCAGATCACCACCCTAAATCCATGTCAATTGTAATCCCAGAGATGCAGATCCATCCCCCAACTTGGAGGCTAGACCCCTCCCTACTCACGGACCCTACAATCACATCAGAAGTCGAGACACATATATGCCAATATCTCACAGAAAACAAACCCGCATATACCTCTCAGGCAATTACATTGGAAGCACACAAATGCGTAATTAGAGGAGTTCTAATTGCAGCCACTGCCAAAACGCAAAAGGGAGAGACAGAAACACTTCCTTGAGTTGACCACCCAAATTCAGAAAGTAGAACATGCACATAAACAGACACAAGCCCTAACTACATTTCAGACCCTTATGCAAGCTAGAAATGGCCTGCTAGATATACTAGGCAAAAAATAAAATGCAAATACATTTTATCACAAAAACATTTCTACGAGTACAGCAACAAAGCAGGGAAAATGCTAGCGAGAGCCTTACAATCCAGGAAAGTGGCCCTGACAATACACTCTATAACGGACCAATCAGGACACAAACTTACCTCTAACCCTAACATTGCCAAACAATTTGTCAGATATTATTCAAACTCTACAACCTACCCAAAACGGACACGACCACGGTAAATCCTTTGAGAAATCAAATAATAAACGACTTTCTGAAACAATATAGCCCATCCCCAATCTCAGATACTGCAGATCAGGACCTGGATAGCCCACTAACTGATGTAGAAGCCAAACTTACACTCAAACAGATGAAACCAGGCAAGAGCCCGGGACCAGATGAGCTAACGGTAGGTTACTGTAAGACCTATGCAGACCTCCGACTCCCGTATTTCTTGCAGCCTATAACTCCTTTGCCCGCCCGCTGACACCCCCTCGGGACCTTTTGAGAGCCCACATTACAGTAAACCCCAAACCAGGGAAGGACACTTCCCTAGTCACTAATTACAGGCCGATTTCACTGCTTAATGTGGACTTGAAGTGGTACGCCAAAATTCTAGCGAACCACCTGCTTCCCTTGCTCCCTTAGCTCATCTCCCTTGACCAGATTGGCTTTGTACCAGCAAGGGATAACACGCTGAAGGCGATTAACATACATCATTGGCTAACAAATAAACGATACACAGGATTTCTACTTTCGCTTGATGCAGAGAAGGCATTCGATAGGGTGGCATGGGACTATATGACAGAAACACTTAGGGCCATTGGCCTTCCCAATAAAATGCTAAACTTTATTTCAATGTTATACTCAAGTCCCACAGCACAAATTCACATCAACGGCCACCTATCTCCCCCTTGATTTTTATCCTTACCCTCAAACCATTTCTCGCATCAGAGCAAACCTCATTATCAGAGGAATCACGATAGCTGACCGCACATACAAACTAGCTGCATTTGCTTTTTCTCTCAGACCCACATACAACAATCCCAAATCTGCTCAAAAACATTTAAATGGAACAAAGATACGATTCCCTATCTAGGCATCCAAATACCATCATCACTTACAGAATTGTATTCCAAAAATTTCCTACCGATACTGAAGAACATATCAAGGGACCTGATCTCTGGCCTCTTTTCATGGTTTGGCAGGGCTGCAATTATCAAAAGGAATAACCTACCCAGAGTATTATATCTACTACAAACCATCCCAATAAAACTTCCACCCGCCTTTTTTTCAGCATACCAGAAAGCCTGCACAGACTTTATATGGGGAACCAAACGTCCACGACTCAGCTACGCCAGACTGACAATCCCCAAACTCAAAGGAGGCATAGGTTTACCAGACCTCCAAAAACACTACAAAGCCTGCTACTTAGCCAGGATCATAGATTGGAATAGCCACTCGAGATTCAAGGTTTGGGTTAAACTAGAACATGACATGTCCCCCGCCCACTGCCCCAAAGTCCCTGGAAAGCACTGAAACACACCTCCCTGCCCTGCAAAAATCACCCACTAATACTACTGACCTTATCATCCTTCAGAGAGACCTGCCAGAAATATGAAATCTCCTCGATCCTAGGCCCAATGACCCCACTACGCCACAACCCGGACTTCCCTCCAGGAACCCACACTACCTTCCTCATAGATTCATAGCTGCACACCACTATCCGAGCAGAGCAATTTTACGAGAGAGGTCATCTTCTTAAGCAAACTCAGCTTGCCACCCGGATGAACAGCCAAACATTTCCATTCTGGTCATACGTACAGATCAGACACTTCCTTGAAAAACCCAACCCCAGATCTGACTAATCCCGACAGACACCTTTTGAAGCACTTTGCCTGAAACAAGAACCCCAAGTTCACCTAATCTCTTACGTACACACCTTACTTTTCAACAAACACAACCCCAAATCCAACCTAGCTTGCCGCCAATTTGAAAAAGATCTTGCCATAGATCTTTCAGAACACGACTATACATGCATCCACAAAGGAACAGTAAACATTTACGCACAAGAGAAACGTTCAAACTATTCTCTAGGTGGTAAAGAACACCTCTTAGAATACACAAAATATTTACATCACTCCCCTCCCACTGCTGGTGGATCTGTCCCAAAATACAACCCTTCTGGAGAGAAGTCCACCGACTCACAAATCAAATCATCACCTACAACCTAGATTTCACCCCATCAAAGTTGAGTACAAACAACTCAAAACTAAGAACAATCACAAAAATGTGGCAGGCGAGTGAGCTGGAAAAGGTTATAGAACCCTGAGACCCCCCCCTCTCTCTTTTTTATTTCTCTCCCTCTTCTCTTTTCTCCCTAGTAATCACCAAGAGGTTTCCTGCCCCCTCCATTCTTCTAAATATCCCTACCCACCTCTTAAAACAAACCCATTACCTTCATGGAATAACCCCTGAGAACTCGTATTCCAAAGCCCATACTCTGACATTTATAGACCGTAGCACACAGAACTTTCCCAGACAGTCTCTAAAAAGATTGGAAGAAATAGAGACTCTGTAGTTAACGCAAGTGACCACAACAAAAAGATACTACACCTAACAATACAAGAAGCATCACACCACAAAATTTAAAACCAAAGTGACCTATGGTTTAGGGCCACGCTAAAAAATAAATGAATATGTTGCTTCGTATTACCCCTGTTACACAGTTGCATTTCTGTGCATATATATATATATATATATATATATATATAAATATATGTATATGTTGTTATATGTGTTAAATCAATAAAAATTGTTACTAATAAGAAACAAGATCTGAATCAAGCAATGGCTGTGCATGGTCAAGGCGCAAGTAGCTGACGCTAAATTCAAATAACTCAGCTGACTCCTCCATGTTTGATGCTGGGGCTATGGCAGGAGTAGCTGTGGACAAGGAGGCAGAATAAGCCACTCTGGCAGCTGCAGTGGACTGCGCACTGGTCTTTGCTTGGGTGATGGAGGATGAGGAGGATGATGATGGTTTAGTAAAACACTCCACCCACGCACTGCAATATACTGTAGTAAACATGCACTAATGCACTGAAATGTACTGCATTAAATGTGCAGTAATGCACACAGATATACAATGTGTTAAACGTACAGTAACGCACTCAAATGTACTACATTAAACGTACAGTAACACATTTAAATATAATGCATTAAAAGTGCAGTAATGCACTCAAATATACTGCATTAAATGTGCAGTAATGCAGTGATATATACTGAGTTAAACGTATAGTAACGCACTCAAATATACCACATTAAACGTGCAGTAACGCACTTAAATATAATGCATTAAACGTGCAGTAATGCACTGATGTATGCTGCATAAAACGTGCAGTAGCACACTCAAATAAACTGTGTTAAACGTGCAGTAATGCACTGTAGACATGTGCATTAGGTTTCGTTCCGAATCAAAATTCGGACGAATTTTCATTATTCGGACATTCGGATGCATCCAAATTACCGAATTACAATGCTAACGAATTCAAACGAAATTCGAATCAAATTAAAAAAATTCCTTTTTTTCGACCCCAATTTGGGGCCACGTATCTCGGGGCCACTTGCAGCTAGAAACCCAAAATTTGGTATGCAAACACAGTAGAACTAGCACTACAACCTCACCAAATTTGGGGTTTCTAGCACTAAGTGACCCCGAGATACATGGCCCTAAATTCGGGTCGCAAAATATTTTCAAATCCGGTTGAAATAGTTTCCAATGCAGTTGAAATTATTTCGAATCATGTTGAAATCATTTCGAATCCGGTAGAAATATTTTCGAATTTGGTTTCAACATGATTCGAAATTATTTCAACTGCATTGGAAACTATTTCAACCTGATTCGAAAATATTTTTTTCGACCCGACTTTAGGGCCATGTATCTCGGGGTCTCTTGGTGCTAGAAACTAGAGGATGTTGTAGTGCTAGTTCTATTGTGTTCGCATACCAAATTTGGGGTTTCTAGCTATAAGTGGCCCCGAGATACGTGGCCCCAAAATCGGGTCACAAAATGTCATTCTCTGCTGCAGAAAAGTACTTGGCATATTGCCCATATCTGGGGTCACTTGGTGGCAGGTGACATGGCAAGTGGACAATCCACAACTTGGCTATGTGGTACTCGTGGCCAGTCACATGGCACTCGTGTCAGGTCACGTGGCACTCGTGGCCGGCCATATTGCAGGTCACGTGGCACTTGTGGCCGGCCACGTGGCACTCGTGGCAGGTAATGTGGCACTCGTGGCCGGCCACGTGGCACTCGTGGCAGGTCACGTGGCACTCATGGCAGGTCACGTGGCACTTGTGGCAGGTGTTGTGGCACGTGGACAATACACAACTTGTGGCAGGTCACGTGGCAAGTGGACAATACACAACTTGTGGTAGGTGACGTGGCAAGTGGACAAATACAATACACAACTTGTGGCAAGTGAACAATGACACATCAAACCCCAAATTTGGAGATGTTGTAGTGCTAGTTCTATTGTGTTTTTATACCAAATTTGGTGTTTCTAGCTATAAGTGATCCCGAGATACGTGGCCCCAAAGTCGGGTCACAAAATGTCATTCTCTGCTGCAGAAACCCGAATTTGGGGCCCTGTAACTCGGGGTCACTTAGAGCTAGAAACCCCAAATTTGGTATGCAAACACAATAGAACTAGCACTACAACCTCCCAAATTTGGGGTTTCTAGCACTAAGTGACCCCGAGATACATGGCCCTAAATTCAGGTCGCAAAATATTTTCAAATCCGGTTGAAATAGTTTCCAATGCAGTTGAAATAATTTCGAATCATGTTGAAATCATTTCGAATCATGTTGAAATCATTTCGAATCCGGTAGAAATATTTTCGAATTTGGTTGAAATATTTTCGAAATGATTTCAACATGATTCGAAATTATTTCAACTGCATTGGAAACTATTTCAACCTGATTCGAAAATATTTTTTTCGACCCGACTTTAGGGCAATGTATCTCGGGGTCACTTGGTGCTAGAAACTAGAAAATTTGGAGATGTTGTAGTGCTAGTTCTATTGTGTTCGCATACCAAATTTGGGGTTTCTAGCTATAAGTGGCCCCGAGATACGTGGCCCCAAAGTCGGGTCACAAAATGTCATTCTCTGCTGCAGAAAAGTACTTGGCATATTGCCCATATCTGGGGTCACTTGGTGGCAGGTGACATGGCAAGTGGACAATCCACAACTTGGCTATGTGGTACTCGTGGCCAGTCACATGGCACTCGTGTCAGGTCACGTGGCACTCGTGGCAGGTCACGTGGCACTCGTGGCCGGCCATATTGCAGGTCACGTGGCACTTGTGGCCGGCCACGTGGCACTCGTGGCAGGTCATGTGGCACTCGTGGCCGGCCACGTGGCACTCGTGGCAGGTCACGTGGCACTCGTGGCAGGTCACGTGGCACTTGTGGCAGGTGTTGTGGCACGTGGACAATACACAACTTGTGGCAGGTCACGTGGCAAGTGGACAATACACAACTTGTGGTAGGTGACGTGGCAAGTGGACAAATACAATACACAACTTGTGGCAAGTGAACAATGACACATGAAACCCCAAATTTGGAGATGTTGTAGTGCTAGTTCTATTGTGTTTGTATACCAAATTTGGTGTTTCTAGCTATAAGTGACCCCGAGATACGTGGCCCCAAAGTTGGGTCACAAAATGTCATTCTCTGCTGCAGAAACCCGAATTTGGGGCCCTGTAACTCGGGGTCACTTAGAGCTAGAAACCCCAAATTTGGTATGCAAACACAATAGAACTAGCACTACAACCTCCCAAATTTGGGGTTTCTAGCACTAAGTGACCCCGAGATACATGGCCCTAAATTCAGGTCGCAAAATATTTTCAAATCCGGTTGAAATAGTTTCCAATGCAGTTGAAATCATTTCGAATCATGTTGAAATCATTTCGAATCATGTTGAAATCATTTCGAATCCGGTAGAAATATTTTCGAATTTGGTTGAAATATTTTCGAAATGATTTCAACATGATTCGAAATTATTTCAACTGCATTGGAAACTATTTCAACCTGATTCGAAAATATTTTTTTCGACCCGACTTTAGGGCCATGTATCTCGGGGTCACTTGGTGCTAGAAACTAGAAAATTTGGAGATGTTGTAGTGCTAGTTCTATTGTGTTCGCATACCAAATTTGGGGTTTCTAGCTATAAGTGGCCCCGAGATACGTGGCCCCAAAGTCAGGTCACAAAATGTCATTCTCTGCTGCAGAAAAGTACTTGGCATATTGCCCATATCTGGGGTCACTTGGTGGCAGGTGACATGGCAAGTGGACAATCCACAACTTGGCTATGTGGTACTCGTGGCCAGTCACATGGCACTCGTGTCAGGTCACGTGGCACTCGTGGCCGGCCATATTGCAGGTCACGTGGCACTTGTGGCCGGCCACGTGGCACTCGTGCCAGGTCATGTGGCACTTGTGGCAGGTGTCGTGACACGTGGACAATACAAAACTTGTGGCAGGTCACGTGGCAAGTGGACAATACACAACTTGTGGTTGGTGACGTGGCAAGTGGACAAATACAATACACAACTTGTGGCAAGTGAACAATGACACATCAAACCCCAAATTTGGAGATGTTGTAGTGCTAGTTCTATTGTGTTTGTATACCAAATTTGGTGTTTCTAGCTATAAGTGACCCCGAGATACGTGGCCCCAAAGTCGGTCACAAAATGTCATTCTCTGCTGCAGAAACCCGAATTTGGGGCCCTGTAACTCGGGGTCACTTAGAGCTAGAAACCCCACATTTGGTATGCAAACACAATAGAACTAGCACTACAACCTCTCCAAATTTGGGGTTTCTAGCACTAAGTGACCCCGAGATACATGGCCCTAAGTTCAGGTCGCAAAATATTTTCAAATCCGGTTGAAATCGTTTCCAATGCAGTTGAAATAATTTCGAATCATGTTGAAATCATTTCGAATCCGGTAGAAATATTTTCGAATTTGGTTGAAATATTTTTGAAATGATTTCAACATGATTCGAAATTATTTCAACTGCATTGGAAACTATTTCAACCTGATTCGAAAATATTTTTTTCGACCCGAATTTAGGGCAATGTATCTCGGGGTCACTTGGTGCTAGAAACTAGAAAATTTGGAGATGTTGTAGTGCTAGTTCTATTGTGTTCGCATACCAAATTTGGGGTTTCTAGCTATAAGTGGCCCCGAGATACGTGGCTCCAAAGTCGGGTCACAAAATGTCATTCTCTGCTGCAGAAAAGTACTTGGCATATTGCCCATATCTGGGGTCACTTGATGGCAGGTGACATGGCAAGTGGACAATCCACAACTTGGCTATGTGGTACTCGTGGCCAGTCACATGGCACTCGTGTCAGGTCACGTGGCACTCGTGGCCGGCCATATTGCAGGTCACGTGGCACTTGTGGCCGGCCACGTGGCACTCGTGGCAGGTAATGTGGCACTCGTGGCCGGCCACGTGGCACTCGTGGCAGGTCACGTGGCACTCATGGCAGGTCACGTGGCACTTGTGGCAGGTGTTGTGGCACGTGGACAATACACAACTTGTGGCAGGTCACGTGGCAAGTGGACAATACACAACTTGTGGTAGGTGACGTGGCAAGTGGACAAATACAATACACAACTTGTGGCAAGTGAACAATGACACATCAAACCCCAAATTTGGAGATGTTGTAGTGCTAGTTCTATTGTGTTTTTATACCAAATTTGGTGTTTCTAGCTATAAGTGACCCCGAGATACGTGGCCCCAAAGTCGGGTCACAAAATGTCATTCTCTGCTGCAGAAACCCGAATTTGGGGCCCTGTAACTCGGGGTCACTTAGAGCTAGAAACCCCAAATTTGGTATGCAAACACAATAGAACTAGCACTACAACCTCCCAAATTTGGGGTTTCTAGCACTAAGTGACCCCGAGATACATGGCCCTAAATTCAGGTCGCAAAATATTTTCAAATCCGGTTGAAATAGTTTCCAATGCAGTTGAAATAATTTCGAATCATGTTGAAATCATTTCGAATCATGTTGAAATCATTTCGAATCCGGTAGAAATATTTTCGAATTTGGTTGAAATATTTTCGAAATGATTTCAACATGATTCGAAATTATTTCAACTGCATTGGAAACTATTTCAACCTGATTCGAAAATATTTTTTTCGACCCGACTTTAGGGCAATGTATCTCGGGGTCACTTGGTGCTAGAAACTAGAAAATTTGGAGATGTTGTAGTGCTAGTTCTATTGTGTTCGCATACCAAATTTGGGGTTTCTAGCTATAAGTGGCCCCGAGATACGTGGCCCCAAAGTCGGGTCACAAAATGTCATTCTCTGCTGCAGAAAAGTACTTGGCATATTGCCCATATCTGGGGTCACTTGGTGGCAGGTGACATGGCAAGTGGACAATCCACAACTTGGCTATGTGGTACTCGTGGCCAGTCACATGGCACTCGTGTCAGGTCACGTGGCACTCGTGGCAGGTCACGTGGCACTCGTGGCCGGCCATATTGCAGGTCACGTGGCACTTGTGGCCGGCCACGTGGCACTCGTGGCAGGTCATGTGGCACTCGTGGCCGGCCACGTGGCACTCGTGGCAGGTCACGTGGCACTCGTGGCAGGTCACGTGGCACTTGTGGCAGGTGTTGTGGCACGTGGACAATACACAACTTGTGGCAGGTCACGTGGCAAGTGGACAATACACAACTTGTGGTAGGTGACGTGGCAAGTGGACAAATACAATACACAACTTGTGGCAAGTGAACAATGACACATGAAACCCCAAATTTGGAGATGTTGTAGTGCTAGTTCTATTGTGTTTGTATACCAAATTTGGTGTTTCTAGCTATAAGTGACCCCGAGATACGTGGCCCCAAAGTTGGGTCACAAAATGTCATTCTCTGCTGCAGAAACCCGAATTTGGGGCCCTGTAACTCGGGGTCACTTAGAGCTAGAAACCCCAAATTTGGTATGCAAACACAATAGAACTAGCACTACAACCTCCCAAATTTGGGGTTTCTAGCACTAAGTGACCCCGAGATACATGGCCCTAAATTCAGGTCGCAAAATATTTTCAAATCCGGTTGAAATAGTTTCCAATGCAGTTGAAATCATTTCGAATCATGTTGAAATCATTTCGAATCATGTTGAAATCATTTCGAATCCGGTAGAAATATTTTCGAATTTGGTTGAAATATTTTCGAAATGATTTCAACATGATTCGAAATTATTTCAACTGCATTGGAAACTATTTCAACCTGATTCGAAAATATTTTTTTCGACCCGACTTTAGGGCCATGTATCTCGGGGTCACTTGGTGCTAGAAACTAGAAAATTTGGAGATGTTGTAGTGCTAGTTCTATTGTGTTCGCATACCAAATTTGGGGTTTCTAGCTATAAGTGGCCCCGAGATACGTGGCCCCAAAGTCAGGTCACAAAATGTCATTCTCTGCTGCAGAAAAGTACTTGGCATATTGCCCATATCTGGGGTCACTTGGTGGCAGGTGACATGGCAAGTGGACAATCCACAACTTGGCTATGTGGTACTCGTGGCCAGTCACATGGCACTCGTGTCAGGTCACGTGGCACTCGTGGCCGGCCATATTGCAGGTCACGTGGCACTTGTGGCCGGCCACGTGGCACTCGTGCCAGGTCATGTGGCACTTGTGGCAGGTGTCGTGACACGTGGACAATACAAAACTTGTGGCAGGTCACGTGGCAAGTGGACAATACACAACTTGTGGTTGGTGACGTGGCAAGTGGACAAATACAATACACAACTTGTGGCAAGTGAACAATGACACATCAAACCCCAAATTTGGAGATGTTGTAGTGCTAGTTCTATTGTGTTTGTATACCAAATTTGGTGTTTCTAGCTATAAGTGACCCCGAGATACGTGGCCCCAAAGTCGGTCACAAAATGTCATTCTCTGCTGCAGAAACCCGAATTTGGGGCCCTGTAACTCGGGGTCACTTAGAGCTAGAAACCCCACATTTGGTATGCAAACACAATAGAACTAGCACTACAACCTCTCCAAATTTGGGGTTTCTAGCACTAAGTGACCCCGAGATACATGGCCCTAAGTTCAGGTCGCAAAATATTTTCAAATCCGGTTGAAATCGTTTCCAATGCAGTTGAAATAATTTCGAATCATGTTGAAATCATTTCGAATCCGGTAGAAATATTTTCGAATTTGGTTGAAATATTTTTGAAATGATTTCAACATGATTCGAAATTATTTCAACTGCATTGGAAACTATTTCAACCTGATTCGAAAAAATTTTTTTTGACCCGACTTTAGGGCCATGTATCTTGGGGTCACTTGGTGCTAGAAACTAGAAAATTTGGAGATGTTGTAGTGCTAGTTCTATTGTGTTCGCATACCAAATTTGGGGTTTCTAGCTATAAGTGGCCCCGAGATACGTGGCCCCAAAGTCGGGTCACAAAATGTCATTCTCTGCTGCAGAAAAGTACTTGGCATATTGCCCATATCTGGGGTCACTTGGTGACAGGTGACATGGTAAGTGGACAATCCACAACTTGGCTATGTGGTACTCGTGGCCAGTCACATGGCACTCGTGTCAGGTCACGTGGCACTCGTGGCCGGCCATATTGCAGGTCACGTGGCACTTATGGCCGGCCACGTGGCACTCGTGGCAGGTCATGTGGCACTCGTGGCCGGCCACGTGGCACTCGTTGCAGGTCACGTGGCACTCGTGGCAGGTCACGTGGCACTTGTGGCAGGTGTCGTGGCACGTGGACAATACACAACTTGTGGCCGGTCACGTGGCAAGTGGACAATACACAACTTGTGGTAGGTGACGTGGCAAGTGGACAAATACAATACACAACTTGTGGCAAGTGAACAATGACACATCAAACCCCAAATTTGGAGATGTTGTAGTGCTAGTTCTATTGTGTTTGTATACCAAATTTGGTGTTTCTAGCTATAAGTGACCCCGAGATACGTGGCCCCAAAGTCGGGTCACAAAATGTAATTCTCTGCTGCAGAAAAATGCTTGACGCTTTGCGACCCGACTTTGGGGCCCCGTAACTCGGGGTCACTTAGAGCTAGAAACCCCAAATTTGGAGATGTTGTAGTGCAGAATAGAATATAGATACTATCTATTTCATTTTTCATTTCTTTTGCAGATTACTATTTGTTACTATTAGACTATTAGCATCTATTTCATTTTTTGCAGATCTCCTGCAGACTATTGGTATCTATTTAGTTTTCTCACCAGATCTCCTGCAGACTATTAGCATCTATTTCTTTTTTTTAGCAGATCTCCTGTAGACTATTAACAGCCATTTCACTTTTTTTTGCAGATCTCCTGCAGACTGTTAGAATCAATTTCATTTTTTTTGCAGATTACTATTTATTTCCATCAGATCTCCTGCAGTATATTAACATCTATTTCATTTTTTTGCAGATCTCCTGCAGACTATCAGCATCTATTTCATTTTCTTTTCTTATTTTGCATTAGAGCAGCCATTTCCTTTATTTCAGCAGATCTCCTGCAGACTATTAGCATCTATTTAATTTTTGAATGGAGGAACGGTATGAGGAAGAGACAACAAAAAAGACATCACCGCTTATATCATTATACACAGGGAAATGGCTGCTAATAGTCGGTAGGAGACCAGCAAAAAATAAATAGATGCTTATAGTCTGCAGATCTGATGAGAAAATGAAATAGATACTAATAGTCTGCAGGAGATCTGCAAAAAAAAATATATAAATGCTAATAGTCTGCAGGAGATCTGATGGAAATAAATAGTAATCTGCAAAAAAATGAAATAGATGCTAATAATCTGCAGGAGATCTGCTGAACTAAAGGAAATGGCTGTTCTAATGCAAAAAATAAAAATGAAATAAATGCTAATAGTCTGCAGGAGATCTGCAAAAAAATGAAATTGATGTTAATATACTGCAGGAGATCTGATGGAAATAAATAGTAATCTGCAAAAAAGAAAAATGAAATTGATTCTAACAGTCTGCAGGGGATCTGCAAAAAAAAGAAGTGAAATGGCTGTTAATAGTCTACAGGAGATCTGCTAAAAGAAGAAATAGATGCTAATAGTTTTCAGGAGATCTGGTGAGAAAACAAAATAGATACTAATAGTCTGCAGGAGATCTGTCGAAAAAACGAAATAGATACTAATAGTCTGCAGGAGATCTGCAAAAAATGAAATAGATGCTAATAGTCTGCAGGAGATCTTGTTAAAACAAATGGTAATCTGCAAAAAAAGTAAAATGAAATAGATAGTATCTATATTCTATTCTGTTCTATTGTTCTAGTCTATTCTCTATTTCTATTCTAATCTTTCTTATTCAAATTCAAATTCATTCTATACGAAATTTGAATGTCGGAAAGAAATATATATATATATATATATATATATATATATATATATATATATATATATATAAAATATATAAAACCATCTTCCGAAATTCTGATTTAGTATATAATGATTTCGATTTTCATAGAAAAGATTTTAATAGAATATAAAAGAATAGACTAGAAAAACAGTAGAACAGAATAAAGTATAATATACTCTATTCTGTTCTGTTCTATTGTTTTTCTAGTCTATTTTCTATTTTATTATAATCTTTTCTATCCAAATTTAAAATTAATTAAAAAATTTGAATTCATACTATTCGAAATTCTAATTTATTCTATTCAAATTCGAATTTCAAAAGATGGTTGTATATTCTTTCTATTTTAGTCTATTAAATTATATATTTTTTCTATTCTGTTCTAATCTTTTCTATTTGAATTCGAAATTTTGGAAGATGGTTAGTTACTTATATATATATCTGTCACATCAACTTTTCATACTTGTCATTGTCCACTTGCCACAAGTTGTGTATTGTATTTGTCCACTTGCCACATCACCTACCACAAGTTGTGTATTGTCCACTTGCCACGTCACCTGCCACAAGTTGTGTATTGTCCACTTGCCATGACACCTGCCACAAGTGCCACTTGACCTGCCACGAGTGCCACATGGCAAGCCATGAGTGCCACGTGACCTGCCACGAGTGCCACATGACCTGCCACGTGGCCAGCCACGAGTGCCACATGGCCAAGTTGTGGATTGTCCACTTGCCACATCACCTGCCACCAAATGACCCCAGATATGGGCAATATGCCAAGTACTTTTCTGCAGCAGAGAATGACATTTTGCGACCTGACTTTGGGGCCACGTATCTCGGGGCGACTTATAGCTAGAAACCCCAAATTAGGTATGCAAACACAGTAGACCTAGCACTACAACACCTCCAAATTTGGGGATGTTCGCAAAATATTTTCGAATCTGGTTGAAATAGTTTCCAATGCAGTTGAAATAATTTCGAATCATGTTGAAATCATTTCAAAAATATTTCAACCAAATTCGAAAATATTTCTACCGGATTCGAAATGATTTCAACATGATTCGAAATGATTTCAACATGATTCGAAATGATTTCAACTGCATTGGAAACAATTTCAACTGGATTCGAAAATATTTTGCGGCCCGACTTTAGGGCCATGTATCTCGGGGTCACTTGGTGCTAGAAACCCCAAATTTGGAGATGTTGTAGTGCTATTGTGTTTGCATACCAAATTTGGGGTTTCTAGCTCTAAGTGACCCCGAGTTACAGGGCCCCAAATTCGGGTCACAAAATGTCATTCTCTGCTGCAGAAAAGTGCCACAAAATATTTTCGAATCCGGTTGAAATAGTTTCCAATGCAGTTGAAATAATTTCGAATCATGTTGAAATCATTTCGAATCCGGTAGAAATATTTTCGAATTTGGTTGAAATATTTTCGAATGCGACCGATTTTTCGAATTCAGTAGAAAACGAAACGAAATCCGAAAACAAATTTAATTAATTTAACTAATATAACTAAACGAAATTAATTAATTAACGAATTAAAACTAAACGAAACTAAAAGAATTTTTTCCTTTTGCACATGTCTAATGCACTGATATATACTGTGTTAAATGTGCAG
Source organism: Lithobates pipiens (assembly GCF_037356315.1). Classification (NCBI taxonomy): domain Eukaryota; kingdom Metazoa; phylum Chordata; class Amphibia; order Anura; family Ranidae; genus Lithobates; species Lithobates pipiens. The sequence continues at coordinate 394,664,880 of NW_027507903.1, forward strand.
TAATGAACTCAAATATACTGTGTTAAATGTGTAGAAATGCACTCAAATATACTGCTTTCACCACTTGACCACTGGGCACTTAAACACCCTTAATAATCAGACCAATTTTCAGCTTTCGGTGCTCTCACATTTTGAATAACAATTACTCAGTCATGCAACACTGTACCCATATGAAATTTTTGTCCTGTTTTCAAACAAATAGAGCTTTCTTTTGGTGGTATTTAATCACCGCTGGGTTTTTTATATTTTATGCTATAAAAGAAAAAAGACCGAAAATTCTGTAAAAAAATTAATTTTTCTTTGTTTCTGTTATAAAATTTAGCAGATGAGTAATTTTTCTTCATAAATTTTGGCCAAAATTTATACTACTACATATCTTTGGTAAAAATAAGTACAAATTGGTGGATATTATTTGGTCTTTGTGAAAGTTATAGAGTCCACAAGCTATGGTGCCAATATCTGAAAATTGATCACACCTGAAGGACTGACGGCCTATCTCATTTCTTGAGACCCTAACATGCCATAAAAGTACAAATACCCCCCAAATGACCCCTTTTTGTAAAGAAGACATTCCAAGGTATTTAGTAAGAGGCATGATGAGTTTTTTGAAGTTGTCATTTTTTCCCACAATTCTTTGCAAAATCAAGATTTTTTTTCCTTTTTTCACAAAATTGTCATATTATCAGGTTATTTCTCACACACAGCATATGTATACCACAAATTACGCCCCAAAACACATTTTGCTATTACTCCTGAGTATGGCGATACCACATGTGTGAGACTTTTACACAGTGTGGCCACATACAGAGGCCCAACATGCAGGAAGCACCATCAGGTGTTCTGGAGCACCCAGGCCAATTCTGACATTTCTCTCCTACATGTAAAAATCATCATTTATTTGCTAGAAAATTACATAGAACCCCAAAACATTATATATGTTTTTTTTTTTAGAAAAGACCCTAGAGAATACAATGGTGGTCGTTGCAACTTTTTATCTCGCACAGTATTTGCGCAGCAATTTTTCGACCGTGTTTTTTTGGGAAAAAAAAACAGTTTTGTGCTTAAAAAAAACAAAGCAGTAAAGTTAGCCCAATGTTTTTGCATAATGTGAAAGATGAAGTTAGGCTGAGTAAATAGATAACATGTCACTCTTCAAAACTACACACGCTCGTGGAATGGAGCCAAACATCGCTATTTAAAAATCCCCATAGGCGACACTTAAATTTTTTTTACTGGTTACATGTTTTGAGTTACAGAGGAGGTCTAGGGCTAGAATTATTGCTCTCACTCTAATGTTTGTAGCGATACCTCACATGTGTGGTTTGAACACTGTTTTCATATGTGGGCGGGACTTACATATGTGTTTGCTTCTGCATAAGAGCACATGGGGATAGGGGCACTTTAAATTTTTATTTTTTTATTGTTTTTATTGTTTATTGTTTTACTTTATTTATTTTAGTTTGAATTTTTTTTCCCAAAAATAAATTTTTTGATCACTTTTATTCCTATTACAAGGAATGTAAACATCCCTTGTAATAGGAATATGGCATGACAGGTCCTCTTTACAGTGAGATATGGGGTCAATAAGACCCTGCATCTCACCTCTAGGCTGGGAAGCCTGAAATAAAAAAAACAAAAAAAAAAAACGATTCTGGCTTTGATCATATTGGCAAATCAGTAGAAGCACCGGAGGGCAGCGGGAGGGGGGATGTCCCCTCTCGCCTCCTGTAAGAATGATCAAGCAGTGAAACAGCCGCTATGATTGTTCTTATGGTGTAGGGAATCACTGGCTGAAAAAGCTGATATCTGAATGATGCCTGTATCTACAAAGCCACAAAGTCAAGGACATCATATGACGGCGGGGGCGGGCGGGGAAGTGGTTAAAATGCTTTTTTTTTTTAACACAAAGTTGTCCATTTATACAATATTTCTAACACATAGCATGTACATAGCAAAAATGACACCTCCAAATATAAAATCTTCTACTCCTCCTGAGTATGGCGATACCACATGTGTGAGACTTCCACAGCCTGGCCACATACAGAGGCTGAGTACAGCCAAGCATGGCTGGGTATCACCGAGTATTGCAGGGTATCACGAGTATGGCTGAGCATGGCTGAGTATGGCTGGGTATTGCAGGGTATCACCGAGTATGGCTGAGCATGGCCGAGTATGGCTGGGCATTGCAGAGTATCACCGAGTATGACTGGGTATTGCAGGATATCACCGACTATGGCTGAGTATTGCAGGGTATCACCGACTATGGCTGGGTAATGCAGGATATCACCGACTATGGCTGGGCATTGCAGGATATCACCGACTATGGCTGGGTATTGCAGGGTATCACCGACTATGGCTGGGTGTTGCAGGGTATCACCGAGTATGCCTGGGTATTGCAGGGTATCACCGAGTATTGGCAGGGTATTGCAGAGTATTGGCAGGATATTGCAGGCTATTGCAGAATATTTCAGAGTATTGGCAGGGTATTGCAGAGTACTGGCAGGGCATTGCTGGGTATTGCAGAGTATTGGCAGGGAATTAAGGGGTTAATTGTCGGTGAGCAGCACTGTGGGCACTGCAGATCCAGCCCACAGCGCTGCTGACACTGATCTTTCCCCCTCCACTGTACCGATCAGTACAGAGAGGGGAGGGAGGAACCAGCGTCATAACATGACTCCGGTTTGTTTACAAGTGATCGCTCCAGGGGGCGCGCGAGAGCGGAATTCTAGACATTGACTGGACATCCCGACAACAAAATCCATGGATTGTATCCGATGGATGTTGGCTCAAACTTGTCTTGCATGCAGTCACACAAAGTTGTCCGAATTTTCAAAAGTCAAGAACACAGTGACATACAACATGTACGACGGCACTAGAAAGAGGAAGTTCAGTACCAAGTGCGCCACCCTTCAGGAGAGTCTGGGAAAACCTGAGAAAAAAAAGCGCCCATGCTTCATGCTTTTTTAACTGTAGTGGTGAAATCACCTCCTACAACACAGTTGCTGTCAAGATAAATAAATCAGTGCTACAGCTGAATGGCGTACATGAAAATAAAATAATGGTTAACAATAAAATACAGTAAACAGTAAAGTATAAAAGAATTACATACCTGAAAAGCAAACATGATAAAATATAGTAACAATAAAACATTGTAGTGAAAAAATACAGTAAAACAGAGCAGAACAATAGAGAAAGAATAGAGAAAGAATTAAACAACAACTATTTTTGGCTTTCTTTCTTTTATATATATATATATATATATATATATATATATATATATATATATATATTTTTTTTTTTTTACACTTTTATTGGAAACTTTAACGGTTCTGGGTTTGGATCTCTAAAAATGCGATGGCATCTTTGGAGACCCTGTGTCCTAGTCTGTGCAGTGCTGTACTCTACGCTAATACTCCACTAGTGTGTGGTAGCATTCAAAACATTCACCAATGCAGAGACCAGGTTGGTCAGGAGGGACAACAATAATGGGTGTCATGCCTAAATCCGCGCTTGCCACAGACATGACATCTTCTTTGGGGTGCTCGATTGGTAGGGTACCAGGGACAAGAGGGACAACAATAGCGGATGTCACGAGTGTGACAGTAGCGGGTGTCATGCCTAAATCTGCATTTCCCACAGACATGACATCTTCTTTGGGGTGCTTGATTGGTAGGGTACCAGAGAAGACACACGGAAAAGGCCTCCCATGCACCCGGCTCACTGCATTTGCATTGCGAAGTTGGGCCAAAGCACTGTCTGGAAACAGAAGGGCTGTGATGATGGCTTCCTGGAATTTAAGGAAATATGCAGTTCATCCTGAAGCTTTGTATAGCACATAAGCACTCAGCAGAGCCAATTGGAATAAGTATACAGACACTTTTTTGTACCGGCGTCTGGTCTTACGGGCAATTAAGTACGGTGCCATCAACTGGTTGTTGAGGTCCACCCCTCCCATATTAAGGTTGTATTTATGGTCACAGAGGGGTTTCTCCACAACACCAGTCGCCAGTCGTTTGAATTTGGACCATCGTGTCTACATGAAGGGAGGAAAGAACAAAAACATTCTTATCCCTCCACTTCACAGCAAGCAAATTATTATTACATCTCAAGCAGGCTCTCTCCCCCAGTCTAAGACGAGAATCTAAAAGCCACTGGGGCAAGCCCCGGCAATTGGATCACACAGTGCCACATGCACCAATTCCATGATCAAACAAGTGGCTAAAAAGTGTCAGGCTTGTGTAATATTTGTCCACGTACAAGTGGTACTCCTTTCCGAATAAGGGTGACAACAAGGCCCACACAATTTTACCAGCGCTCCTGATGTAGTCTGAGCAGTTTTCTGGCTCTACGTAATTATCTCTTCTCTCATAAACCATAAAACTATATGTATGGCCTGTTGCCCTGTCACAGAGCTTATACATCTTGACCCCATATCTGGCAGGCTCGCTGGGAAGAAACAGTTTGAATGACAAGCGGGCATAAAATGTAATCAGGGACTCACCAACGGAGACAACTTGATCAGGAGTAAACAAGGCTGCAAACTGTTGGTTGAAGTGGTTTATGAGGGGCCGAATTTTGTAGAGCCGATTGTATTTTGGTCACACCCAAGGACAACAGAGTTCCTTGTCATTGAAATGCATGATCCGCAAGATCTGCTCGTATCGTGTCCTGGTCATGAAGGCAGAGAACACAGGCATTTGGTGAATTGGGTCAGTGGACCAATATGGCCGCAACTCACTTTTTTTTAGTTATGCCCATGAGGAGGGATTCGGAGACCGTAATAGATCTACAATCTCTGGCAAGGGTCAACTGGGGATTAGCAGCAATGAATTGGCCAACATACAAATTGCTTTGGTCCACAATAGATCTATAGAGATCTTCCGTGAAAAACAGCGAATAAAAATCAAGTGATGTAAAATCAACTGTTTCCACCTGAATTCCGGGTTGGCCAGTGAATGGGGGAACTACGGGTGCTGCAGAAGTGATGTTCTTCCAATTTGGATTGGCAAATGCAGCAGGAAGGGCACTATGGACTCGACGGGCCTGTCTTTGTCTTCTTGGTGGCTGTGGAACACTTGTGCTGGCCACCTCACCAGCTTGAAGTGCACTTATGGGTCTCGCCATGTCACCAAGTGTTATTGCAGTGCTGGATGTACGACCATGATGTTCTAGGTCGCTAGTGCTTGCCAGTTCACCAGAAGGACGAGCGGCACTAGTACTAACTCTTTGCTCCATACGAGAGCCCTGTAGTTCTTGCACCTCAACAACAGCAGAATAACGGGGTCGGGTACGCCTCACCTTGGCAGGGACCACTACTCCATTGTCACAGCTATCTATCAGGGTGCCATTGATCTCTACCGGATCGTATTCTGAGCCTGAATCTGATAGATGGGTGACTTCCTCTTCATGCTCATCTGTTATGCTTAGAAACATGTAGGCCTCTCCACTAGTGTACCTTCGATAGGACATTTTGGTCTCTAAATTTACTAGTGAGACTCCCAGGAAAAAAGAGCACCTGACTGTCAGCGAGTGCTTCAAATGCAACCAAAAGGTTATGCCCCATACACACTATCAGGTTTTCTGCAGATTTTTTCCTTCAGGTTGGTTCATGTAGTGCAAGGGCCGGAGGGCCTGGTCATTGTATTGCACAATGGCTACCTTTTCGCTCTCCTCTTCACTATCCCTTTACTCACTTTTTATTTATTTTATTTGTGTTGTGTGAGTCACGTTTGTCGCTTCACGTTTGATGAGTAGGGTGTCGGTCCTCGGACCTATCCTGAAAGTCTTTGGGAGGGCGGACATAGGCCTTCTGGCTTGGTCCAACCTCCATTGGGGGCCTACCTTCGGGGGAAGCCCCATAGTACCAAGTACCTAGGAGGTTCTGTTTCGGCAGTCCTCCCGGGGAAAGGAGGTCTTCCGGCTTCGGCTGGAAGACCACTGATGAGTCTGGAGCCTAACGCCCCGGGGGATCAGGGTATGGTCCTTCCTTGTGGAGGACATCAGACACCCGTCTGCACTTTTTAGTGTTTCACTCTTTATGTGTGTGCATTTTTTTAATGCACCGGGTGGACGTTTTTTGGGTGTGTTTTGCACGCCATGGGCTTTTTCAATCGAAAAAAGGGCCTTGCTGATTGCATATAAATTGAAACTCCTAAGGTTTGACCTCATATTATATGGTTTTGGTACATCTGAAAGAAAAACTCAGCAGAAAAACTGATAGTGTGTATGGGGCTTTAGCGTTCACAGGGATCAGGCCTGACTCTGCGAATGCTGCAGTTATGAGTTTAATGTTTTGTAAGTGACAGTGATCGATTGATACTGCACTTGGGTGGGCTGGGCTGGGCGGAGAGGCTAAATGCACGTGCTAGCAGGTATCTGGGTTGATCTCACTAACAGTTCATTTTTGGGAACCCTAAACTACTGGGGGCACCAGTATAGATATGATCAGATCAAATATATTGATCTGTTCAGACACTATAGGCGACATAGACCCTAACTGACGCTAAAACCTAACTGATATCACCCGCTGGGTGATCAGGAGGTTACAACCTGTATTTAGGTAATATAGGCAGATACCCTGACGCTATAAAAAATAACTAACTAACCAGCGGCACCCATAACACTAATATGGTGATCAAGCGGTTAAACCTTAGGGGGGTTAGGGGGTACCCAAAGCTACCTGGGCCTACCACTAACTGCCCTAACCCTGATTGGTGTCACAAATGAAACCAGTACAGTGATCAGTGAAAAATCTGACAACTGCACTGGGTGACAACTGTCCCAGGGAGTGAAGAGGTTAACTGGGGGAGGGGAGCATTCGTGGATGATGGGGGGGTGACAAGTGTACCTAAGTGTACTGGTGTTAGAATAGTGCTGGTGCAACTTACTGTGAGATGTCTCCTCTCCTCTTTCTGGTATGAAAAGAGATCCACAAGGGGAGGTGACATCACTTCCCCTGCCTGTGTTTACACTTACAGGCAGTGTATCGCCCAGCGGTGCCATTGTGTCCCCCGTATATGTACACGAGTCAGTGGGGAACCGGTTAAAGCCCATTCTATTGCTATCAAGGCATATTTTTTTTATGTTAGTATATAGAAAGTTGAAATCTATACTCGCTAATATACATTGCTTGTTTGTGGGTATTTCTTAATATGATTAATTAAATATCTATTGTCTTTGATGTAAGATGAATATTTCTGGGCTATGGTTTGGAAATAATGGTCTAAGTTTTCCCCGGCTCTGGAAAATAATGAGTCCAGGGAACACATTACAGTGATGTCATATGTAGTTCTACACTTTAATTTCTGAAAACAACATGAGTACACCGAATGTTTGCTGTTGAGTGCTAAGGGGAAATTATAAACTAACTTCACACCCCTATCACTTGTTCTTGTTAAACTGGACCCTTATACCACTGTCTAAAGGCAGAAAACGTCCACACCTTGAAACCTTAAAAGATCACATGCCCTCACCTTGTCCCCATGTTGATGAGGACAAGGGCCTCTTCCCACAACCCTGGCCCAGTAATTGTGGGGATGTGAAGGGGTGACCTATTGAAATTTGGAAGCCTCCTTTAACAAGGGCCCCCTATGTGAATGAGTATAGGGTACATTGAACACCTACTCATTCAACAAGAACATTAAATTAAAATAAACACACAACACAGTTTTTGACAAGTCCTTTAGTTCGTCTATTGTCTATTACCTTGTCCAGTAATGTATGTCAATGTCAATTGCAATGAATGACAGCTGCCAACCAGCACAATAGAACATTTATGTCTGCTGAACCCGACCACTCCTGTTGATTGCCTGTTCCTAATGACAGCTTCGCTTCACCCACTGCTAAAGTAAACAAAAGGGCAAGGTCACACATCACTGGCCATATATGGACAAAGATTATACAAGAGGGTAGGGTCTATTGGTGAACCTTTTTTATTTTTGGTGTGATGTCCTCCTGAAAAAGCCATACCAGACCCATCAGCTCTTTTGTTTACATTCTGCTGAAAACTCCCACTGACAGCAAGTATGAGTCATGGTTGTTATGGACAGCAGCGGCAGACTTAAAAACAGATCTAAAACTAATATAAACTGAACAGAGCTGAAAACTGATGTAAAAACTGACTCAATGGATTATGCCCATGTGAAAGGGCCCTTATTTGTATTTCATCTGTGTTTAGCTGTGGAATTCACTATCAACAAAGGTAGCAAGCTATATATGAACACCCTAGACTGAAACCCCCTCATCCACATGCAAAGCAGCAGCAATGCATCCACTTTCAAGAGCAATGTCAACTGGTTTTGTACTTTGGAGAAGATATCTGGGAAGCTAATAACATTGCTTGAGATTTTTGTATACTCGTAATAGGCATTTGTTTTGTACTTGCTGTACTTTGATGAAAACAAATGTAGCTACCCCATCTAAGGACTAGTGAAATGCAATACATTACCTGTTTGTTCTTGAGTTTTAAATATACTTTAACGTGTAAGTAAACCCCTCTATCGTTTTCAGCCAGGTAAGCTGCCATTTTTTCCTCTGTTTAACCACTTAACAACCGCCCTATAGCCAAATGACGGCTACAGGGCGGTTTCTTATCTCTGGGAGGCCGTCATATGACGTCCTCCCAGAATTCCGCTCTCGCGCGCCCCCTGGGGCGCGCACTCGAGAGCATCCGTGACCGCCGGGTCCACAGGACCCGGCGCATCACGGATCACGGTAAACGGGCGCTCATAGCGGCCGTTTACCACGTGATCGCTCCGTCAAATGACGGAGTGATCACTTGTAAACAAACCGGCGTCATGTTATGACACCGGTTCCTCCCTCCCCCTCTCTGTACCGATCGGAACAGCGGAGGGGGAAGAGATCGGTGTCAGCAGCGATGTGGGCTGCATCTGCAGTGCCCACATCGCTGCTCACCGAAAATTAACCCCTCAATTCCCTGCCATTACTCTGCATTACTCTGCAATACCCTGCCATTACTCTGCATTACTCTGCAATACTCTGCATTACTCTGCAATACCCTGCAACACTCTGCATTACTCTGCAATACTCTGCATTACTCTGCAATACTCTGCAATACTCTGCAATACTCTGCATTACTCTGCAATACTCTGCAATACTCTGCATTACACTGCAATACTCTGCATTACACTGCAATACTCTGCATTACTCTGCAATACCCTGCAATACTCTGCAATACCCTGCAATACTCTGCATTACTCTGCAATACCCTGCAACACTCTGCAATACCCTGCAACACTCTGCAATACCCTGCAACACTCTGCAACACCCGCCAACACTCTGCAATGCTCTGCAACACCCGCCAATACCCTGCAACACTCTGCAATGCTCTGCAACAGCCGCCAATACCCTGCAACACTCTGCAACACTCTGCAACACTCTGCAATGCTCTGCAACACCCACCAATACCCTGCAACACTCTGCAATGCTCTGCAACACCCGCCAATACCGTGCAACACTGCAATGCTCTGCAACACCCTCCAATATCCTGCAATGCTCTGCAACGCAATACTCTGCAACGCCATACTCTGAGATACCCAGCCATACCCAGCCATAGTCGGTGATACCCTGCAATACCCAGCCATAGACACCCCCCCCACCTCCCGCTGCCCTCCGGTGCTTGTACCGACTCGCCAATACGATCAAATCCAGAATCTTTTTTTTTTTTGTTTTTTTTTCAGGCTTCCCAGCTTAGAGGTGAGATGCGGGGTCTTATTGATCCCATATCTCACTGTAAAGAGGACCTGTCATGCCATATTCCTATTACAAGGGATGTTTACATTCCTTGTAATAGGAATAAAAGTGATCAAACATTTTTTTGGGGGGGGAAAAAATGTCAAACTAAAATAAATAAAGTAAAATGAACAATACATTTTTTTTTTTTTTTTTAAAGCGCCCCTGTCCCCATGTGCTCGCATGCAGAAGCGAACGCATACGTAAGTCCCGCCCACATATGAAAACGGTGCTCAAACCACACATGTGAGGTATCGCTGCGAACGTTAGAGTAAGAGCAATAATTCTAGCCCTAGACCTCCTCTGTATCTCAAAACATATAACCAGTAAAAAAAAAAAAAATTGTCGCCTATGGGGATTTTTAAATAGCGACGTTTGGCGCCATTCCACGAGCCTGTGCAATTTTGAAGAGTGACATGTTAGGTATCGATTTACTCAGTGTAACTTCATCTTTCACATTATGCAAAAATTGGGCTAACTTTACTGTGTTTTTTTTTTTTTAAGCACAAAACTGTTTTTTTTCCAAAAAAAAGCATTCGAAAAATTGCTGCGCAAATACCGTGCGAGATAAAAAGTGGCAACGACCACCATTGTATTCTCCAGGGTGTTTGCTAAAAAAAACATATATAATATTTTGGGATTCTATGTAATTTTCTAGCAAATAAATGATGATTTTTACATGTAGGAGAGAAATGTCAGAATTGTCCTGGGTGCTCCAGAACGCCTGATGGTTCTCCATGCATGTTGGGCCTCTGTATGTGGCCACACTGTGTAAAAGTCTCACACATGTGGTATCGCCGTACTCGGGAGTAATAGCAGAATGTGTTTGGGGGTGTAATTTGTGGTATGCATATGCTGTGTGAGAAATAAACTGATAATATGACAATTTTGTGAAAAAAAAAAAAAAAAGTAAAAAAAATCTTGATTTTGCAAAGAATTGTGGGAAAAAATGACAACTTCAAAAAACTCATCATGCCTCTTACTAAATACCTTGGAATGTCTTCTTTCCAAAAAGGTGTCATTTGGGGGGTATTTGTACTTTTCTGGCATGTTAGGGTCTCAAGAATTCAAATAGGCCGTCAGTACTTCAGGTGTGATCAATTTTCAGATATTGGCACCATAGCTTGTGGACTCTATAACTTTCACAAAGACCAAATAATATCCACCAATTTGTACTTATTTTTACCAAAGATATGTAGTAGTATAAATTTTGGCCAAAATTTATGAAGAAAAAATTACTAATCTGCTAAATTTTATAACAGAAACACAGAAAAATTCATTTTTTTACAGAATTTTCTGTATTTTTTCTTATAGCACAAAAAATAAAAAACCCAGCGGTGATTAAATACCACCAAAAGAAAGCTCCATTTGTGTGAAAAAAAGGACAAAAATTTCATATAGGTCCAGTGTTGCATGACTGAGTAATTGTCATTCAAAATGTGAGAGCACCGAAAGCTGAAAATTGGTCTGGTTATTAAGGGTGTTTAAGTGCCCAGTGGTCAAGTGGTTAATCTACAACTGCCATGATGCTGCACATGTGATCAGTTATGATACCAGCCATTGGATGGGTTGACAGTTTGGTTGAGAGCACAACCAATGGGAGTGTTACATTTCTGGCACGTGCCGGAAATAAAACTGTTTTATGGATGGGTTTACTTCCACTTTAAAGTGTTAGGAAATAGTTTTTATAGTCAGTATATTTTAATGCTCCCCAAAAATGAATGCATACCCGATTTAATACAGTGAAAACGACTTTTGGGTCAGTTAAGAGAATTTAAATTTTAGTATATTATACCTACTGGGGTTGATTTACTAAAGGCAATAGGGTGTCTACTTTTCCCTTAATTTAGTATGTGTTGAAAATTCACTTTGCAAAAAATACCCAATCATGCACAAGGGAAATAAAAAACATGCACATGATTGGAAGACAGCAGAAATGTACCTCATTCAATAAGCTTATTGTAAATTCCCTTGCAAAGTTAAGACTATTTGCCTTTAATATATCAACTGTGTTTTTTGGAGTTGCCAAGTAGGAATGACAACCTACAAATTCTAAGAGAAAAATTGCTACTTTCTTCTTTCAAAGTATTTTATTTTCATAAAACATAATACAGAGAAACCGATACAATATGCTTGACAAATAGAACTTGAGGAATAACAATGTGATGGTACAAGTCATGTCGACCTCCTTGTCAGCTGGAGTGTGAAGGGAACTTGTAAAGAAACACATGAAATAAGACAGCTCTAAGCCCCTGTACACACGGTCGGAGATTTCGACAACCAAATCCGTCGGATTTTGTCCGTCGGATTTTGTCCGTCGGATCTTGTCCGAAACTGTTGCATACACATGGTCGGACTAAGTTGTCGCAAAATACGATCATTCCGAACGTGATGACGTAATTTCGTTACGATGGGACTACGTTCAGGCTAGTAGCCAATAGCTTTGATGTAGGAATTTGATCTGAGCATGCGTGGCACTTGGTCCAATCAAAATTCTCTACACATGATCGGAGTATGTCCGATCGAACCAGTTGGTCGGGAAATATTTCCAACATGTTGGAAAATTGGGTCAGACGGATATTCAGACGGAATCAGTCCGATGCATACCACACACAGTCGGATTATCCGACAACACGGTCCGATAGGACACATTCCGATGGATTCTCCGATCGTGTGTACAAGGGCTAAGGGAAATGAGCTAGCATCCCTTCATCATATGGGTGGGGGGTGTGACCAGAAAAAAACGCCAGGACCAAGGCTTAATGCACTTTGTCATAGCTGGAGAGTCACAAAGTCCTAGGTTCAGCCCAACCCAGGCCAACTACAGGAGGAAACCCTATCCCTGCGCCCCTCTAGGGATCACACTGCACAGGGAGAGGGCACCTCTCACATAGAGCGGAAGCTCCCGGTCACTCCCCCATATTATCCACGATCGACTATGAGATATTGCTGTAGAGGTCGATCAGTAACCCTGAGAGATAGCCCCCCAAAGAATCAGGAAGGAGAGAGGAAGGAGAGAAGAGGAAAGAGAGAGAGAGTGAGGGTAGTCGTTAGGTTCTCAGTGATCAATTTTACATCAGCGTTTGGGCCGGGGAGATCCCTGGGATGATGGAGATCCCCACGAATTGGGCCCAGGGTTCCCAGGTAAGCTCAAAATTTTGTGTGGAATCATTGAGGGAGCTCGCTAGCTTTTCTTGGGTCATAATCCATGAGATTTTCCTTATAGCTAGCCTAATGGAGACCGTAGGTTGCTTCCATGTTTTAGTCAGGGTAATTTTTTCCCCTAAAAAAATGAAGTGGATCAATTTACGTTTATATTTGGGGATGTGAGGGAGGTATGCATTCAGTAACGCAGTACTTTTTTGATGATGTTGAATAGTTTCTTCCAATAATGCCTAATTCTGGGACACTCCCACCATACGTGTGCGATTGTGCCTAATAGTTGGCAGCCCCTGAGGCACAGAGGATCAGCCGTCGGGAATATCTTAGCTAGTCTTGCAGGGGTTAGGTACCACCTGGTAATTATTTTTATATTTGCTTCCATTAGGGAGGTGTTTAAGATCCCTTTAATTGCTACGGATAGGACAGATTGCCAGGACTCAAGACTCCACTTAATCTGGAGATCCTCCTCCCAGGCTAGCATGTAAGAGGACTTCCCCGGAGGCTGTGAGAGTGAAGCGTAGATGATTGAGATCCCTCCCCTTTGTTCCACGGCTTGACCACACCAGAGTTCGTAGCTAGAGAATCGTGGAAGGTTTGGTTTGTCTAGCCATAGACCGTGTAGGAAGTGACTGATTTGTCCAAACCTAAACCTTTCCGTTCGCGGAAGGTCCAGTTTACTAATGCAATGAGCAAGAGAGAGGGGCCCGTTGGTAGAGAAAAAATGTCCTATTCGGTACAGCCCTTTGTCCAGCCACCATTGAAAGGCCTGTATATCTAGCCCTGGAGGGAATTTTGGATTCCGGAAAATGTGGGATAGAGGAGTTAGGCCTGAGGTGATGTTCGGGTTCAACTTTAATTTGTCCCATAACGAGAAGGTATGGGAGAGCGTGGGTGCCAAGATCTGGGGTCTGCTTTTTTTTTTTTTTTAAAGTTTAAACTTTTTTATTTTATTTGCTTTATATTCAAGTTTACAAATATTGCCACAAAGTATTCACATACATTAATTCCCCTTACAAACAAATTACCCTTATCCCCCCATCCCATCCTCCCTCCCCCTGTCAACCCTCTCCCCCTCCCATTCCCTCCGCCAATAATATTCCATTCACAATTTATGCAAAAGAAAATTTTAAATAACATCAAACTTAAACAAATTACTCATTCCCTTCTCCCATCCCCCTCCCCACCTCTCATTCATACCCACCATCATCCATCACTCTCGTAACTTACTCACCCTTTACACACCCCACTTTCCCCATATTTTAACAAACTTCCCATAATTACCTCTTTTCCTATATATGTATTCCTCCTTTTTTATGTTATCTTTCACCCTTTCCATCCATTCCTTTACTGTAGGCGCTTCCCTCCTCTGCCATTTACACGCAATTAATTTCCTCCCCTGAAAAAGGCATCTAATGACTGCTGTATGGATATCCCTTCGTACCTCCTCTTCTTCTATCAATCCCATTATACATATTTTAGCTTCTACTTCTAGTGATAACCCAAACACTTTATTAATTTCCCCTATTATTCCTACCCAATATCTATATAATCTTGGGCATCGCCAAATCATATGTATTAAATCTCCTCTTCGGTCCCCACATCTTTGGCATTCTGCATCCTGTCTACACCCAAATCTATACAATTTAAGAGGAGTGTAATATACCCTATGGATTAAATACATTTGAGATATGCTATTTGATGGAGATACAGAAACTTTCGCCCCCAATGCCAGAGCCTTTTCCCACTGTTCTACCGATATTGGGCCCACCTCTCTTTCCCATTTTGCTTTTTTTTCCTCCTCTATTACCCCTTCTTGTTCTGTTCCCTTTAGGTACCTATAGATCTCTGAAATACCTCCTTTCGATATATTATGACTTATAATTCTCCTGAGTGCAGGCATTTTACTCCATTCCAACTTCCTGTTTCTGAATTGTGCCTCTAGCGCATGTTTAATTTGTATATAATTAAGGAGGTAATAAGCCGGTAACCCATATTCATCCCTTAGTTCCTGAAATGTTTTCAGTCTCCCGTCTTTATATAATTGTACTAAGAAATGTATGCCGCTCCGATCCCATTCTACTAATCTCCCCATTTTCTTAATTTCCCCTAGATTTTTATTTTCCCATATTGGTGAGAATTCTGTATATCCTCTATACCCCAATATTACTTTTACCTCCTCCCAACACTTTACCATCAGTTGGACTGTGGGGCAGTTGGTCCTAAATGAGTCGGCTTCCACGGCTTCCGCGACCGTATTATGTGGAGTATCCCTCCCCAGGGGTCCAACCCCGCTTCCTGTCACTGCCACCAGGTTACCTCCCCTCATATACTGTAATTGGGCAGCCAGAAAGTAGTATCTCATATTAGGTAGTGCCATCCCACCCATTTCCCTTGGTCTCTGTAGTACTTGTAAGCTAATTCTTGCCACATTGTTCTTCCATATCACCTCTCTAAACAAACTTTCCATTTTTTTAAACCAATATTTTGGAATCCAAACCGGTGAGTTTTGTATAACATATAATATTTGAGGCATCCACACCATCTTAATTAAGTTGCACCTACCAGCTACTGACAAGGGGAGGTTCTTCCATATTCTAATTTTACGTTTTAATTTTGACATAAGTGGGACTAAGTTCCCTGCTATATACTGCCTTGGGTCTGCCGTCATATTCACTCCCAAGTACTTCATTTGTTTAACTATTTCTATTTGGGATACCTGTACTGGCAGTGGGATATCGAGGGGATCCACTGGTAGGAGGGCAGATTTTTCCCAGTTAATTTCAAGTCCGGAGAAATACCCAAATTCTTTTATCAGGGTCATTGCCGCCACTAATGAAGGCCCCGTGTCCGCTAATAACAGCAATACATCGTCTGCATACAAGGCAACCTTTTCCTCCTCATTCCCACTTTTAAACCCCCGAATATCCTTCGCCTCTCTCAAGGCTATTGCCAGAGGCTCCATCGAGAGGGCGAAAAGCAGGGGCGACAAAGGGCACCCCTGTCTTGTCCCCCTCTCCAAACGGAACTCCCCTGAACATTCCCCATTTATTCTCACTTTCGCCCTAGGGCCTGTATACAGTACTCTTATCCATTGCATAAATCTCGGGCCAAATTGAAATTCCGCCAACACCCTCCTTAAATAATGGCACTCCACACTATCGAAGGCTTTTTTTGCATCTAAGGACATGACTGCTCTATTCCCTTTATTTTCTGAAGGGATCTGAATGTTTAAATAAGTGCGTCTCACATTCATATTTGTGGACCGCCCTGGGATAAACCCAGTTTGGTCCTGGTGTATTAGTTTTGATATTATGTTTTTTACCCTTGTTGCAAGTACTTTTGCCAAAATTTTAACATCTGAACACAATAACGATATAGGTCTATATGATGCGGTCTCCAATTGGTTTTTCCCTTCTTTTGCTAGGACCACCACTGTGGCCTCCATCATTGATTGCGGCAGCTGTCCCGCTTCAAAAGCGCCATTGAACACCTGTAGGAGAGCCGGTAAAAGTATCTCCCCAAATTTTTTATAAATCTCTATCGGCAGTCCATCCGGACCTGGTGCTTTCTGATTTGTCATTTCTGCTCTTACTTTTTGCAGCTCCTCCAGGGTCAATGGTGCTTCCAAACCCTCCCTATCTTCCTCCGACAGCCTGGGTAATGTTATTTTCCCAAAAAATTCCTGCATCTCCCCCTCTACTTCAGAGTTTGAAACTTTATATAGTTCCTCATAATATTTTCTAAACTCTTCCACTATTTCAGGTGTTGACTTCCTCATACCTCCCTCCCTGTCCAATATCGCCGGTATTATTGGGGACGAGCTATTTGATTTAGCAATCATTGACAATACCCTCCCCACTTGTTCCCCTTCGCAAAAGAAGGACTGCCTCTGAAACTGCCTTTTCCTCTCTTCTTTCTCCCATATAAGTCTTTTATATTCTACCTGATTTTTCTCCCATTCCTTGGAACTTTCTTCTGAGGGGGCCCTTATATACCTCTCTTCTGACCTCCTTATCCTTTCTTTTACTTCTGTTTCCTTTGCTGCCCCATTCTTCTTAATCTGCGATATCTTTTTTATTAGTTCCCCCCTTAAGAAGGCTTTCAAGGTATCCCACATTATTCCCAGGGACGTAGATCCTACATTTATACTCAAAAATTCTTTTAAGTTTCCTTTTACCTCTTCCATGTTATCCATTAGTTCTAACCAAAATGGGTTTATCTTCCATTCCCTTCTACTACATCCTCTCCCTATTGTCATTAAAAACATTACCGGTGAATGATCCGAAATTCCCCTTGGCTCGTACTCCACTTTCTCCACCATCCCCAGCGCCTCTTCATTACACAGCACCATATCGATCCTGGACAAGGTGGAGTACGTCTTAGAGTGACAAGAATACTGTTTTTTTAAGGGGTTCCACTTTCTCCATATATCCACAAAACCCGTTTCTTCACAGAATTGAAATAACAACCCATTAGGTCCCTCCCTACTACCGCCCTTCTGTGGGAACCTATCTATTTTTTGATCCATTATCATATTGAAGTCCCCTGCTATTATGACTGGGATTCCGGGCTTATCCTTTATAAACTTCAGCAGTTCATGTAATATTTCTGCATTAAATGGTGGTGGGATATACACAGTTGCAATCACACATACTCTATCTTCTATACCACAAAAAAGGAACACATATCTCCCTTTAACATCTACGATGCTCTGCCTGCAAGTTAGACCCGACCCAGGGTCTATTAAGACACTCACTCCCCTTGAGTAGGAAGTGTATGTAGAGTGATATTGTATCCTATATTTTCTGTGTCTTAGCACACTGATTGTATCACGGTCCAGGTGGGTCTCCTGTAAACAGAGCATCCCATAATTACCCATATTCCCCATGGAAAATAACGCACGTCTCTTCAACTGTTCCTTCACCCCCCGTATATTCCAAGAACAAATTTTAACCTCTTTAGTGAAATTCCCTACCTTACTACTTACTCCCATATTTGAGACCTAAATCACAATATCGTACTTTTTATTCTCCATTCTACGTGCTTTCTCTGTGTTTTCACACGTGCTCTCCCCCTTGCTTAATTCTTTTTTCCCAATGCTCCAAGATTTTAATCCCACACATATTTTGTATCTCATATTTACCATAATTCTTATACACATTTTACACACATTTTATATAAATTGAGCAATATTATTTCCTTGCGCCTCTCTTAATTTCATTTTCTTGTGCCCTTTTACCTGACCAACATATTCAATACAATTTCACCCATCAACTCTGTACTTAAATGGATATATTTTTTTCCTTGTGCAATTAATAATCCTTTACCATGCCTACCTATATCCTTTCGTATCCTTTCAACCTCCTTTCTCTCACTATCATTCATCCATTCATACTCCCCATCCCTTTTTTCTTTCCCCTCCCCAGCCCTCCCATGCCCCACTTGGGGCCCTTCTAAGGGGCTTCCAACATGACCGTTTTTACCTCCCAGGGTGATATATCCTCCCCACCTGCTCACCCTATCCACCCACTCCCATAACTCTTATTTCTATAACGAACAATAATCCAAATTACTGCCAAAAAAAAAAAAAAAAAAAAAGGGGGGAAGGAGAGAGGGAAGGAGACAAACAGAGCAATATGGGGACGTTCCCTCTAAGTCCAGAAAAAAAGAAAAAAATTGTCCATTTTCTTTCTGTTTTCATACTACAGCGTTTCCCTCTGTTGCAGCAGACATTTATTTTCCTCCAACCACGACTTAACTTCTTCTGGACTATTAAAAAATATGTTTTCCCCAAATGCTGATACCCTCAACTTTGCCGGATAAAGCAATGCATAGTTCACTTTAAGACTCTGCAATTTCTTTTTGCACTCTATGAACTTAGCTCTCTGTCCTTGCAACTCTGGGGAAAAATCCGGATACAATGAAATCTTTATCCCCTTATATTCAAGGTTACGCAGTTCTCTTGCTCTTTGAAGGATAGCAACTTTATCTCTATAGGACAGCAATTGGATGATTATGGGTCTAGGATAACTTCTTCCTTCCACCATCCTAAACGGAATTCTATACGCCCTTTCAATTGCAAAAAATCTTGATAGCTTCTCACTCCCTACTTTATCCTTTATCCATATTTCCATGAATTCAGCAAGATTATTGCCTTCACTTTTCTCCGGGACACCTAAAACTCTGATATTTTTCCTGCGTATAATATTTTCCATATTATCCATTTTAGCCATACACAAATTTAACTGGCCCTTCATCATTTGCATCTCCTGTTTCAACGGGAGTACTTCATCCTCCACCTGGCTGACTCTCTCCTCCATATCTGATATACGGGCCGCAGTTTTCTGTACTTCATTTTTAAGATTTATCCCATCTTCTCTTATCTGCTTTAATTGGTCTGATACATCGTTCAATGATAATTTACATGTATTCACCGCAGAAAGAATTTCTTTTAGTGATGGTTCTTTACCTTTTGCCCAAATTTCTCCTTCTGTACTTATCTCAGTGTCCCATCCAGTCCCCCGCTCCAAGGAGAGATTACTCACGGACGCTTGTGCTTCCGATATTCCACCCATTACACCCGTAGTGTCCGACCGGACTGCCACACATATTACTTTGTTTAAACTTGTCGGCTCTATTTCGGTCGTCAAACCCTGGCTTTTCCTTCCGACCGTTTGCACGGCTGCAGTACTCTGCGTCCGCCCCTCTCCGACTTGCACGTTCTTTCTAGGTGTTTGGTTTGGGGTCTGATTAGGCGTATGGGCATATTGCTCCAGTTTAGAAGCGGCGGCAGCAGCAGCAACGCCTGTCCGCCCGGTCGAGTGGCCAGCCTTATCTTTGGAACTACGTAGTGTTTGTGATCCATTATGTGTGGTCGCCTCCTCCACCCCCCTTTTCCTAGTCATACCTTCGGGTCTTACGTCTCTTCTACCGGGGGGGAGGTATCGCTCAATCCCTCCCTTCGCTTTGCGTCCCTCTCACACAGGGTTTCTTACGTGGGGATCGATGTACCTCTATGGGAGAGCTTCCTATGGCGACCTCCACATATCTCCACTGTCGCGCCGTTCGAACAACCGAGTGTACCGTTGATCTCGCTTTCGTGGTGTCACGGCTTCACAGCGTCCCCTCGTTTTCGGCTCCACAACGCTCGGCTTCTCCTTCCCTCCTCCTCCTCCACACTACCTTGGCAGCATTAGTCTCTGGAGCGGGCGGTAGGTCTGAGCCCGCCGCGACCTCTCACCCTGACATCCGGTCACGCCCCCTGTATCTCGGGGTCTGCTTTTAGGTGAGGTCCAAAGTAAGAAGTCCAGAGTGTTGTGTGGGACCGCTTGTCTTTCTATTTGTAGCCAGTCAAGTTTCTCCCCGTTAAAGTATATCGATGAGAGCTGCGCCAATCTGGCCGCCTGGTAGTATCTGTGTAAATGCGGGAGACCAAGACCACCTTGTTTGTTGGGGAAATCTATAACCTGTGCCTCCCCAGACAAATTTCAGGACTGGAAAGATCTAAGGTGATCTGACCTTATCGGGATGGGAAGGGCTCTGAAGAGGTATAATAGTCTTGGCATCAAGGTCATCTTTATGGCGTTAATTTTGCCCAGCCAGGAGATATTTTGTGTGGACCAAAATTTAAGGTCTTGTTCCAATTTGCGAAACGTGGGGGGGTAGTTTTTCACATAGAGGGTATCGAATTTGGGAGTAAGGTTTATGCCTAGGTATTTAATGGCATGATCGTTCAAGATTGCTACTTTCAATTACAAATATACTGTAGTTAGAAAAAACATTTTAAAGGAGAACTTCTGGCAAAAACTTTTTAAAATGCCCTTGTTGCTGATCTCCTACCTATACTGAATATGCCATGCAACTTCTTCTTAGCTCAGTAGTTGCTCTGTAATAGCCTGATGCTTTTTTTTTTTAATTACTTCCCAGGGGTTTCCTCTTTGTAAAACTGGTGGCTGCTATTCCTCCTACTCCCCCAGCCACCAGTCTTGGCACATCCCATTGTTAGTTCTATCCACTGCTCTTGCTGTAGTGGTTGGACTGGGACTCACAGACCCCCAGTCTGTACCTTCCATTGGAGGTGGGTTCTTCCAGCAGTAACTCCCCCTCCCTTAGCCAATTCCCCTCTCCCCACCACCACCATCTGTCACTGCTGACCAAAAAAAACTGCATGGGGATCACAGGGAGGAATCAGAAGGATTACCGGCTGGTTAACACATAGCGGGGATCTCCTGCTGTAACACAGCTTGGATCTGAAATTCCGGCTTTTGTCAAACAAAGTCCCACCTCCTGGGCTGGCTCCTATGATAGACAGCACACTGGTCCAATGCTGGTCCAGGAGCCATAACTTTTTTTTTGACAGTGGCCCGATATTTCAGCTCCAAGCTGTGTACAGCGGCAGATGCCCTCTCTGTGTGATCCAGCTGACTCACCTCTCGATTCCTACCTGTGATCACGTGCAGTGATAAGCTTCATTGATGGGAACTGATGAGCTTGTACTTATGGGCACTGACAAGCTGCACTGATGGGCACTGACGAGGCAGAACTGATGGCCATTGATGAGGCGGCACTGATTGCCACTAATAAGCTGCACTGATGGGCACTAATAAGGCAGCACTTATATGCTGCACTGATGGGCACTGATGGGGATACCCTAAAGGGCACTAATGAGGCTGCACTGATGGGCACTAATGAGGTGGCACTGCTGGCCACTGATGAGGTGGCACTGAGGGCTACTGATGAGGCAGCACTGAGAAGCTGCACTGACAAGGTAACACTGATATGCTGCACTGATGGGGCTACACTGATGGGCACAGATGAGGCTGCACCGATTGGCATCAGTGAGGCTGCACTGATGGGCACTAATGAAACTGCACTGATAAGACAGCACTGATATTCTGCACTGATGAGAACTGATGGACTGTGCTGATGGAGCTACACTGATGGGCATTAATGAACCCTGGTGATCTTTGATCTCTTTTATGTTGTTCAGATAGATCTCCACCTCTCAAAGGTTGTCTAGCCCTGTTTTACATTGTTGCTGGTGTAAAGAGATTACCGCGTCACTCTGTGTAGGTAATTCAGCAAAGAGGGCCCAGGGCAAGTACACAGTGGAAGGGGCAAGTGGTAGTGGCAGGCCCCAAGTCAACTTTTGCATTGGGGGCCCACAAGCTTCAAGTTACACCTCTGCCCTAATCCACAACTGTCATTCACCTCCACCACCCTCATCTTCTAACCTTCTAGCCACCCTATTGAGCAGTACATACATTCCCTCTTCCAACTGTCTCATCCCCCAGCGGTCATTTTACCTTCCAGCCAGTGGCTATTTTTTTGGGAGGGTGGCAAACAGTAAGATCCCCCCTTGTCGGTCGGTGGGCGGGTATGGAGCATTTACCCCATCTATGCAGCGCTTCACCGGTGGCTTCCCTTGCTCCGCAACAGCAACAGCTCTCCTTTTCTGTGCTCTCTACTAGCATCGGCTTCCGTTACCTCCCTCCTCCTCAGCAGCCAATTGGGAGTCTTCTCTTTACGCCAATCGGAAAATGGGTCTCAGATTTGCTTTTGATTGGCCGGATTGAGGATCAGTATTACAACAGAGAATATTCATTCGCTGTTGCATCACCTGGATGGGCTCATGGTGCAATGTCATGCGCTCCGAGCGAACCCTATTTTGAAGCCTATTAGAGCCTATGGCTCCAATCAGGTGCATAAAAAAAAAAAACACCCGCGCCACTGTAATTCATGCGCTCGGCATCCTGAAAAGGGCTGGACACATGAATAGGGCATGGCGGCGGCCATGGATAGATTCATGCTATGCATAAATCTATACATTATTCATATAGGGGGTGTCGGGATAGAGGGGCCTGTAATGGACAGGCCACCACTGCTTCCAGCTCTATCCATCCACCACACACCTACCAACCAACTATATCACTATACTCACAGTCTGCTCTCTCACCCACACCTAAGCACTGCTATATGTTTCCATACCACAAAAAAAGTGCAGTATCTTACTAACAATACCAGTCTCTGTGATATATAACACATCAAATGTAAAATATGACCTAAAAAATGAAACTTAGCAGGAATGGTGAGCACCCCTACTATAGATATTTGCAATACAGATCAACTTAAATAATTCCAGGGATGTGTGATTTCACATGTAATACACATCAAAATGAGAATAAGACATGCTTTTTTTTAAAACTTAGCAGGGATGGGGGAAACCCCTACAGATATTTGCAATACAAATTAACTTCAAGAGCAACAATTCACATTATAATAGTAACTTAAACTAAGTGCAATAATGCTGGGAATTTCCTAACTAAAAAGTTGTTGCACTTGGAACTAATTTGTATTGCAAATATCTATAGGAGGTATTTCACCATCCCTGCAAGGTTAGATTTTTATGTTTTTTTTTTCAGTTTGATGTGTATTATATGTGATGCTACATATCACAGTGACGGGCATTGTGGTAATATTGAAGTTTATTGAGGTTTCCATACATTAGAGGGTTCCACCATTATTGTGCTTTTAATTAGTAAGTGAGCGCTGCACTTTTTGTTTTTTCCTCATGCCGATGTTTACATGTGCCACATGCCGATGTAAAGCGGCATTGTCACGGCTCTTTCTGTATTGTGGCTAGGGATATGCTCATATACAAACTGAATGCTGTTAGTAAGATCTCAAAGCTGCAGGATGTGGAATATTTTTAATACTGAATTAAAGCAGAATACAGCTGGTGACATATATAATTCTGTGTCTAAAGTTCAGTAATGATTAAATAAAGCATGTAAGGGCAATATGTTTATCTCCTGTTGTGGCTGGAGGGGGAGAGATGACATGGGAAGGTAGAAACCATACCAGTAACAAAAAGCCTGGGAGGGAGAATTCAATATTTCATTAATGTAGACTACATAGAATGCATTTACATTTCTAAGATTGTAATCTAACTGTATGCTCAGCAGTGTGGCTGAGAATGAGAGGAGTGTGTTTTATGCTGAGGTGGGTGAGTTCATGTTTAACATGAACAGGCCTAATGTACCCACCCACATTCACCACATTTCCCAAAGGTTCATGGAAAATGTAGTTCCTTAACAACTCCTGCTTGACAGAGCAGATGCTGTTATCTTTTGAATTACAGAGGTGACTTCCTGAAAATTCTGTTAGACTTTGCTTTTCAATGTTAAGGAATCTCACAAATATTTAGTTTAGTTTATGTGTAGTTTTTTTTTAGGGAGGAGTTTAGTTTTTTGTGTATGGTGGAGTACTAATTTGTTTTTTTTTTGTTTTTTTGCCTATCCTGGAGTTCTTCTTTAACATGGTAATTAAAATAATGACATCAAACTGACCTAAAAAAAAAAAAAAATCTATATTCCCTTTCAGTAAATTGGTTGAAGAAATTAACAGTAAGTGACAATGAAGCAGCAATTCAATTAAATGACTGGGTGTTTCCCTCTGAAAGATATCCAAACTACACTTTTGTATTCAAGTGTATGTATTTACTATGGTGCCTATTCAAGGTTCCTTCAAGTGCTCTACAGTACATAAACTCCTATTGACCTGAATGCTTTTAGATATGGTTGGCTGCATAAGAGCCAATTGAACAAGCCCCTTAGTCCTACATAGCTATGATACATCAACTTATCTTAAAGTTTTCTGTTGTCACAAAGCAAATATAAACCATGTACCAACAGCGGTGACTTTTTTTTTTTTCATTCCTGCCAAAATACTGTGCCAGCTTTAGGACTGCAAGAATAATACTAGTCTGAGTCATCATTATAAGTCAATAAATGAAGTTCAGTGTGATGAATTGGCAGTTTGGCAAACATCCCTAATAGTTAAAGGGCAAAGAGTAACTTTATTTCCTTTGGATTGCTTTCATTTTAAGGGTGCTGCACTGTGCTTTTGTGATTTCTTTTTTCACAATCAGCAACAGAAAAATGGAATACAGCTTTTTGAATTGTAATACAGCTTATGATATCTTTATCCAATTGTAGTCTTCAAGTTCTGCTCTAAGAATGAATTCAAAATTCAGTCATTGCTTATGTACAGTTATGAACTAAAAAATAAATTATATAATCAAATGATTAAGTGGGACATCTGGTTAAGTGACCCCATGTTCAGGACTAAAACCAAACTGAGTAAGTGCAAAAAGAACCAAATAATAGAAGTTGTGGCGAGTGTTGGGTGAACAGTTCGGCCCAAGTTTGTGCCTAATGCCACGTACACACGACCAGACTTTATGACAGCAAAGGTCCAACGGAATGAGTCTGACGGACAATTCGATCGTGTGTGGGCTCCATCAAACCTTTGCTTGCCAAAAATCCAGCGGACTTTAGAAATAGAACATGTTTTAAATTTTCCCACCGGAACTCCACTGGACCGAGAAATCCATTCGTGTGTATGCTAGTCTGAAAGGAAAAAAAACACGCTAGGGCAGCTATTGGCTACTGGCTATGAACTTCCTTATTCTAGTCCGGTCGTAAGTCATCACGTTCGAATCTGTCGGATTCGTTCATTCGGAAAGTCCGTCTGAACTCCACCGAAAGTCCGTCGGAAAGACCATCGGACCTAGTCCCACGAAAAGTCTGGTCGTGTGTATGCGGCATAAGATTGTCTGTTTGCCCTTTAGACGAATACTCAAATTATTGTGGCATTGGAACGTTTGTTTGGCCCCCCGAATGACCACAATGCACCATGCCACCACACAGTGCATTGGAAGCTCTGATTGGCTGAAGCAATGAAAGATTTCCTCAATCAGGGCATATAGCACTGTCAGAGCAATGATTGGACACTGTCATGATGACTCTATCCAATTAAAGCTCATTGCTCTCAGTCCCACTCCACACAAAAAATATTCTTCCCATAGCGGCCATTTGCAGTGTGATACTGGCGTGGTTAAAGATAGAATAGGGCTCTGTTCAGTGCTACTAGTGAATTAATGTTCTATAGTGGGCTATTGTGATTCTATTGCGAGTGTATCAGTATACTGTGAAACTAGTGATAATGCAGCGTGAGTATAATTCAACCATTCATTTTTACTTTAGTGTCACTTTAGTGTGAATCTAGTGATAGTGCAACCGTTCATTTGTACTTTAGTGTAATTTTATTTTGTCAGGTCAGGTTTCCTGCAGTATATTTCAGGGCATTACTGAAGATTTAATGCAGTATATTGCAGGGCGTTATTGTGCGTTTAATGAAGTATATTTCAGTGCGTTGGTGCACATTTATCACAGTATATTGCAGTGTGTTAGTGCATGTTTACCGTAGTATATTGCAGTAGGTTGGTGCACGTTTAATGCAGTATATTTCAGTGCATTATTGCATGTTTACCACAGTATATTGCAGTGCGTTACTGCACGTTTAACACATAGTATATTTCATTGCGTTGGTGCATGTCTACCACAGTATATTGCAGTGCGTTAGTGCATGTTTAGCGCAGTAAATTCCAGTGCGTTAGTGACCGTTTAATGCAGTATATTGT
Organism: Lithobates pipiens; assembly: GCF_037356315.1. Taxonomy (NCBI): domain Eukaryota; kingdom Metazoa; phylum Chordata; class Amphibia; order Anura; family Ranidae; genus Lithobates; species Lithobates pipiens. The sequence continues at coordinate 394,691,275 of NW_027507903.1, forward strand.
AGTGTTGTGTCCATTTAACGCAGTATACTTTAGTGCGTTGCTGCACGTTTACTGCAGTATATTGCAATGTGTTGGCACATGTTTAACGCAGTATATTTCATTGCATTGGTGCATGTTTACCACCATATATTGCAGTGCGTGGTACACGTTTAATGCAGTATATTTTCAGTGCATTGGCACATGTTTACCACAGTATATTGCTGTGAGTTAGTGCACTTATTAACACGGTATATTTCAGTGCATTATTGCACGTTTAACACTGTATATTGCAGTGCATTAGTGCATGTTTAACGATGTATATTTCAGTGCATTGGTGCATGTTTACTGCAGTATAATACAGTGCGTTGGTGCATGTTTAACGCAGCATATTTCAGTACATTGGTGCATGTTTACTGCAGTATATTACAGTGCATTGGTGCACGTTTACCACAGTATATTTTTAATGCGATGGTGCACGTTTATCGCAGTATATTGCAGTGAGTTTGTGCACGTTTAACACAGTATATTTCAGTGCATTGGTGCATATTTAACACAGTATGATTCAGAGCGTTGGTGCACGTTTAGTGCAGTATATTGCAGTGCATTGGTGCACGTTTACCGCAGTAAATTTCAGTGGGTTAGTACATGTTTAGCTCAGTATATTTCAGTGCTTTAATGCATGTTTAACACAGTATATTTCAGTGCAATATATATTTGGGTGTGTCAGTTGACATTTACCACAGTATATTGAAGTGTGTCAGCGCAGTTTTACTGCAGTATATTGTAGTGTGTCAGTGGAGTGTGTCTGTGTAGTGAGTACTTAAGTAAAAGTGCACCAAACGACACTTTCAATTGATTAAAATGAATCCACATGTACATTTCCTAATTTTTATTACATTTGGTTAATAAGCCCCCCCCATTATGTCTGGGAGACCAACAAGAAGAGGCAGACAATCCCATGGCACTGTGTTTACTGATGTTGCCCATGCCATCCAGCCTCAGCATGCAGAGAAGATAATGGACTGGCTTACTAAACCATCATCATCCTCCTCATCCTTTGTCACCCAAGCAGAGACTATTGTGCAGTCTACTGCGGCTGCCAGAGTGGCTTATCCCTTGTGTCCACAGCTACTCCTGCCATGCCAGTATCAGGCATGGAGGAGTCAGCTGAGTTATTTGAACGTAGCATAGCCACTTGCTCCTTGACAATGGACAGCCATTACTTGATTCAGATCTTGGTTCTGTGGCTGAGGAAGATAGGAACATGAGCCTAAAATGAGGGGAGAACACTGGTAAACAACAAATTGGCAGTCATGTTCCCCCATCCACAGTGTATTGCCAAGTTGGCACCAGTGATGATGAGGGTAAAGGGAATGATGATGATGAGGTCACTGGCATGACTTGGGTGCTGAATAGCGCAGCAGAGACCGTGGACCAGCTGACAGTTATCAAAAATGAATCAGTCCTGGATTAGAAGCAGCTATCAAGCCCCTGATACTGGTGTTATGGATTAAGTGCTTTCTTTATCTTGAATCTCTGAAAGGCTGTCTAGGCTGCTAGCTTTGTGGGTGTTAATTTCACATAGAAGATATTTTTTAGTGTTTAGGTTTCATGGGCACAATCAACACCTAAGGACCAATTTTTCTGCACCTGTTTGACAGGTGCATATCATTTCAGTTTTTGACAGCAAGGCCAATTCTTGCTTTCATCATGAGTACCTCTATAGGGTTACAGTGTGAAGGCACCACCAACACCCAAAGCCCAATTTTTCCACACATGTTACTTCTATGCAAAGTCTGAAAAACAGACACCAGAATTTATCCTAAAAATCTCGAATATTGTCCTGAGTGCACTTAATTGTGGCCTCATTGTTCAGACTGGCTCCACAGCCGTTGTTTACAAACTAAGGAAAGCTTGCAGGCTTGCATATAAACCTTTATAAAAGAGTTGTCACCTGAGAGGCGGTCATTATGGCGGGTGTCTCCCATGGAGGCAGATCGGTGGCGGCGTGCAGATTTTTTTTTCTTTTTTGGTCCATTGGAGCGAGAGAAGAAGATGAATGGACTTCGTGGGACACTTTTATTTTTTTATTTTTTAATAAAGGAATTGTCCCAAGCAGTGTCTTGTGTTTTTTTTTACCATTTTCACACTTTTTTATGAAATGGTAGGGGTACATTTGTACCCCGTTACCATTTCACACAGGGGGAGGCCAGGGTCTGGGGGTCCCTTTGTTAAAGGAGGCTTCCAGATTCCAATAAGCCCCCCACCCGCAGACCCCCACAACCACCGGACAGGGTGTTTTAGGGGGCAGCTACACCAATGCACCCTCCCCATATTGAGGGCATGTGGCCTGGTACAGTTCAGGAGGGGTCACTCTCTTATCCCCCTCTTTTCCTTTTTACATTTTGGTTCGGGATTCCCTTGTGGGGGAATTCCATGGCATTTTTTTCAATGACTTTTATGTGTATTGCCGGGACCGACAATTCATTATAGCCGCGAGTACTTTTAAATGACTTTTTTTCTTTAGAAATGTCATTTTGCTTTTGGACTGTTCTAAACACAGGAAACATGCGCACTAATGATATGTATGTGTTTATGTATAAACAGAAAGTCCATATATAATGGAAACTGTAGGCATAAAAAGTATAATCATGCATTAAGTACTAATGATATGTATGAATAGAAAGCCTGAGCCAAGAATAGTAGGGGCATAGGAGACTGGAAGGGGAAAGGAAAATAGCAACGAAATGCCAGCAAGTGATAAGAGTGGGAGAAGTGAAAAAGAGAAAGAAAAAAAAAAGAAAAAGAGTGGAAAAAAGCCAAATTAAAATTAAATTTAAATAGAACTAGTGACAAAAAAGCAAAAAGTAAGATGAATGCTCAGAGTGAACCCCGTCTATTTTACATGTATGTTGTTTTACAACTGCCCATTGCTGATGATACCAATGTATGCATGACTTTTACCTGAATAAAAGCATATACTTTATACTTCAATTACTGGTATGATGCTTTTTGGCCAAATTGTGCCCACCTCATTTAAAGTCCCATTAGGGCAAATCTTTTGTTGCTAGAGGAGGTGGGCTGATGTCCGTAGTGGAGAGGACTAGGCGCAGACTTTGAATGCTGAGCAGGGAGTTGAGCAGGAAGTCGCAGCCATGGCATCATTGGTTGCTAAACACCAGTTGGCTCTAGCAACCAGTGGCCAGTACAGTCTCAGGTGGAGGTGGAGGCGGAGTGAGCACCAGGGTTATGACAGGGTTTGCTCACTCTGTCATATCATATATCATGACCACTGGCAAAACAGTTTAACAGTATAGTTTTTGAGCTTCTTTTTTTTCACAATACCCCACTGCAATGTCTTAGTTATTAAGTTTAATAAAATGTCAAAACAGAGTGCACAAAAAATACTTTCACCCAGGATAGTACACAACCACTTAAATAACCATTAAATAAAGAGACAAGACAAATTTCACCTTGCAATAAAAATCAAAAAAAAAAAAATCAATTTCATAGGTGGCTGCCAACACACAGTATTGTATTCATCCTACTTGACGATATTTGTGTGTACATCACCCACCATTCATTCATTTCTTGTTATACAGAATTTCCTTTCTTATTGAAAAGCTGTAACATCAATGACATGTAAAGTCCAAACAGGGCCAATCAAAACTCCACACGGGGTGTGATAGACTGTATCTCAAATCATAAGCGTTTGTGAGTATAGTATTTTACTGGCAGTATAGCAAGTTAATAAAATACAGTAAAATGTGTGCAAGAAAACTATCACACAATGAAAAATCGGAAAATAATTGCACAGCAACTATATCCTGGGTGATTGCCAAGTGCCCCCCACCAGCTATAGCTCGGGGCTTACTCAGGGCCAACAATCTTAAGTTTGGTCTGGAGTAGAGAATAAACAGAAAAAAAGGGGAATAAAATTAAAAAGGGGGGGTGTAGATTGTTATGGGGGGGGGAGGGACATACGAGGGCTGCTCCTATAACATGCTGTCACGTTCCTGGTTGAGGACAAACTGATGAGAGGGCTTTCCCTTACATCTCCAGTCTCCTGGAGGAGAGGACAGGATATAACAGGGCATGCAATGGCATGGTTGCCTGGCTGGAAGAACCATGTAGCAGGTGGATTGAAAAGCTAGCTAATGCAAAGACACAGCAGCAGGTGAAGAACCATGGGCAGCAAGCAGGCTTGTAAGCAGGCAAATGTAGGATACTCTGGAAGATGCAGAGGCACTGTAGCAAGTAGAGAACAACAGGCAGCAAGCAGGCTGGCAAGCAGGCAGATGCAGGAACTTGGGTGGTCAGGCAGGCAAAAGCCAGATCAGGGTTAATATTGGGCGAGCAGGGAAGGTACCAAAACAGCAGGTAGAAGGCAGGGTCAGGTTATAAGCCAGAATCAGCAATGAGATGTACAGAAGCAGCAAGGCGTCACTTACCTGAGAGGAGACTGAAATTACAAGGTTGGCCTCTCTTGCATTTCCAATGCAGGCCCTGTTGGAAGTGAAACAGAGGGCACTGAGGGACAGGAGGAACACAAGATCGAGGGACTTGCCGCTGTAGGAGATATGCGGTTCCAAGGGAATAGGAGAATAGGGAATAGGAGAACTATCAGGTCAGGAACAGCAGTCTTGCAGCAGGAACACTTATCAGTGCACAGAGCTGCGACAGCAGGCAGCCAGGTAGAGACAATTGATCAGGAAGCCAGGACAGAGACAGAAGCATGGTCACAGAATTAGCCAGGGTCATCAACAGGCAGGCAGCAAGGTTCCAAATCAAGAGCAGAGCTGAAGTTGGGAACAATCTGGGTCAGGAACAAGCTGAGTCAGGAGCAAGCGACATAACAAAAGCAGGATCCGCGATCAGGTCAGGAGTAAGCTGGGTCAGCAGTAAAGGGAACACACTGGAAGTGCACAGGATACAGGGAACAGCTGAAGACCAGTCAGCAATTGAGAACAGGCAGGAGTATCCTTATATCGTCCATCTGGCGCCAACATGCACTGTGCATTCCATATGCATGCACATTCCCAACTGCCATTCTACAGTCAGGCGCCTCACAGGTATTTCCTTCCACAGGGTCTAGACTAGCCAAGTAGTACAGGATTAGTTCGCAAACAGTGGAAGCTGATGACTACTCAGCAATCTTTTGGTCTCTGGAGCCACTTGAATTAGGCAAGTAAGAGCCAAGATTTCATGCTTGCTCACACTAATGCACATGTGCACAGGCACGTCTAGTATTCATTTGAGAATTATTATGAGCATGCACACATCTCAACACACAACCGTGCATACAATTTCCCTGAAATACACCTAGATCTATAGGCGGGCTTCCTAAGAGGTCCAATATAGAAGGGCTGAAGTCAGATGGTAAGAATGTATTGCCCCAATGTTCCCAAACCCTTTGGTATGAATGAACCCTGTCCTGTAAGGTAGCTTCAATCTTGGTGTGTACTAATGCTTAATCTGGAGTAAAAGTTTAAACTGGGATCTGGTCAGATCTTGGGCATTGTGATTCAGCAGTTACATCAAAAAGACAGCAAATAATATGGAAGATCCCTGACCAGATAGAGCGCACCAGAGGGCAAACACGTGCCTGAATCCCCACAGTATGTATGCGCTAAGGATTCAGGCTGAGCATAAGTTCGGGCCGAACATCGCCAGTCCGGGTGTTCGTCAGGGCCGTCTTTAGCGCAGGGCAAACGGGGCACCTGCCCTGGGCCCAATGTTTGTAGGAGGGCCCGCACTGCTACCCGCGAATTGGGGCCCCAATGAAAATTTTGCAGAGTGCGCAGAGGACAAGGGACGGGAGCCTGTATTCCCGTGCTAGCCAGCTGAGAGGGGGCGGGGCCGGGAGCTCCACTGACGCTCTGACCCCGCCCCGTGCAGCCTGTATGTTCAGAACAGAGCGGCTGCAATGAGAGCCAGTGATCGGAGTGGGAGCGTCAGTGGAGCTCCCGGCCCCGCCCCCGGACCTCTGTATTCCCCAGCCAGTATAGAGGGGGCGGGGCCGGGAGCTCCACTGACGCTCCCACTCCGATCACTGGCTCTCACTACAGCCGCTCTGTTCCGAGCATACACGCTGCACGGGGGCGGAGTCAGAGCGTCAGTGGAGCTCCCGGCCCCGCCCCCTCTCAGCTGGCTAGCGCGGGAATACAGCCTCCCGTGTCCTCTGTGCACTCTGCAAAACCTTTATTGGGGCCCCAATTCACGGGTAACGGGCCCCCCTACAAAGCATCAGTGGAGCTCCTGGCTGTTGTAGTGAGATCAGAGAATGAAAGCCCCACCCACATACCTCTAAATGTATGTAGTGTGTTTGGCTGCCCAGGTATGTCCTTGCACCCATAAAATGCCTGACTGCTTAAACCCTGAGCTGTGTTATTCAACTGTCAAGCTGTGCGTTGCTAAAAGTTCTCTGACCATCATCTGTAGCATGTCCGCAGTCTCTAATTGTCTCCTGCAGTATGTCCGCAGTCTCTGATTGTCTCCTGCAGTATGTCCGCAGTCTTTGATTGTCTCCTGCAGTATGTCCGCAGTCTCTGATTGTCTCCTGCAGTATGTCCGCAGTCTCTGATTGTCTCCTGCAGTATGTCCGCAGTCTCTGATTGTCTCCTGCAGTATGTCCGCAGTCTTTTATTGTCTCCTGCAGTATGTCCGCATTCTCTGATTGTCTCCTGCAGTATGTCCGCAGTCTCTGATTATCTCCTGCAGTATGTTCGCAGTCTCTGATTGTCTCCTGCAGTATGTTCACAGTCTCTGATTGTCTCCTGTAATATGTCACCAGTCTCTGATTGTCTCCTGCAGTATGTCGCCAGTCTCTGATTGTCTCCTGCAGTATGTCGCCAGTCTCTGATTGTCTCCTGCCGTATGTCCGCAGTCTCTGATTGTCTCCTGCCGTATGTCCGCAGTCTCTGATTGTCTCCTGCCGTATGTCCGCAGTCTCTGATTGTCTCCTGCCGTATGTCCGCAGTCTCTGATTGTCTCCTGCGTATGTCCGCAGTCTCTGATTGTCTCCTGCAGTATGTCCGCAGTCTTTGATTGTCTCCTGCAGTATGTCCGCAGTCTCTGATTGTCTCCTGCAGTATGTCCGCAGTCTTTGATTGTCTCCTGCAGTATGTCCGCAGTCTCTGATTGTCTCCTGCAGTATGTCCGCAGTCTCTGATTGTCTCCTGCAGTATGTCCGCAGTCTCTGATTGTCTCCTGCAGTATGTCCGCAGTCTCTGATTGTCTCCTGCAGTATGTCCGCAGTCTCTGATTGTCTCCTGCAGTATGTCCGCAGTCTCTTATTGTCTCCTGCAGTATGTCCGCAGTCTCTGATTGTCTCCTGCAGTATGTCCGCAGTCTCTGATTGTCTCCTGCAGTATGTCCGCAGTCTTTGATTGTCTCCTGCAGTATGTCCGTAGTCTGATTGTCTCCTGCAGTATGTCCGTAGTCTCTTATATCTCCTGCAGTATGTCCGCAGTCTCTAATTGTCTCCTGCAGTATGTCCGCAGTCTCTGATTGTCTCCCACAGTTTGTCCGCCGTCTCTGATTGTCTCCTGCAGTTTGTCCGCAGTCTCTGATTGTCTCCTGCAGTATGTTCGCAGTCTCTGATTGTCTCCTGCAGTATGTTCGCAGTCTCTGATTGTCTCCTGTAGTATGTCCCCAGTCTCTGTCTCCCGCAGTATGTCGCCAGTCTCTGATTGTCTCCTGCAGTATGTCACCAGTCTCTGATTGTCTCCTGCAGTATGTCCGCAGTCTTTAATTGTATCCTGCAGTATGTCCGCAGTCTCAGATTGTCTCCTGCAGTATGTCCGCAGTCTCTGATTGTCTCCTGCAGTATGTCCACAGTCTCGGATTGTCTCCTGCAGTATGTCCGCAGTCTCTGATTGTCTCCTGCGGTATGTCCGCAGTCTCTGATTGTCTCCTGCAGTATTTTCGCAGTCTCTGATTGTCTCCTGTAATATGTCCCCAGTCTCTGTCTCCTGCAGTATGTCGCCAGTCTCTGATTGTCTCCTGCAGTATGTCACCAGTCTCTGATTGTCTCCTGCCATATGTCCGCAGTCTCTGATTGTCTCCTGCCGTATGACCGCAGTCTTTGATTGTCTCCTGTAGTATGTCCGCAGTCTCCGATTGTCTCCTGCAGTATGTCCGCAATCTCTGATTGTCTCCTGCAGTATGTCCGCAGTCTCTGATTGTCTCCTGCAGTATGTCCGCAGTCTCTGATTGTCTCCTGCAGTATGTCCGCAGTCTCTGATTGTCTCCTGCAGTATGTCCGCAGTCTCTGATTGTCTCCTGCAGTATGTTCGCAGTCTCTGATTGTCTCCTGCAGTATGTCCCAAGTCCCTGTCTCCTGCAGTATGTCGCTAGTCTCTGATTGTCACCTGCAGTATGTCGCCAGTCTCTGATTGTCTCCTGCCGTATGTCCGCAGTCTCTGATTGTCTCCTGCCATATGTCCGCAGTCTCTGATTGTCTCCTGTAGTATGTCCGCAGTCTCCGATTGTCTCCTGCAGTATGTCCGCAGTCTCTGATTGTCTCCTGCAGTATGTCACCAGTCTCTGATTGTCTCCTGTAGTATGTCTGCAGTTTCTGAACCTCTCCTGTAGTATGTCTGCACTCTCTGACACTCTCCTGTAGTATGTGTATTAATGTGCCCCTTTACTTGCTCAATTATTTAGGATTGCTGCACTGCTCAATGAGAGGTAATGATGTGTATTAGCCTGTAGCAACCAATCAGCGAACAGTAGTGATCTGCTTTAATCTCTAGCAGCCAATCAGTAAGTGGTAATGATGTGCATTAACCTTTAGCAACCAATCAGCAAGCAGAAATTATGTGTTGTAACCTCTAGCAACCAGCCAGCGAGCAGTAAGGATAGGCTGTAACCTCTGGCAAACAATTGCAATCACTGCGTGATCTGCTGCAGTAAACTGATTTTGAGTCTACCTGCTATTTTTTGTATGTCTCAGAATGGAGGGGGGGCCCCAAGAAAATGTTTGCCCAGGGCCCGATCAAAATTAAAGACGGCCTTGGTGTTCAGCAAACATCCAAATTTTCTGTGCTCTCGGCGGAATGTTCGCCCACCAAGTGCACAGTCAATAGGTTAAGAAGCAGGGCCGGGAAGCTGGCAGCCATGTCCTTAAAGCCGGATAAGTCATTAGCTCTTCGCAAGCTTCCCTTCTGACAGCTGAATGGAAAAAAAAATGCTGAATATTCCAGCAATAAAAACGTAAAAAAAGAAAAGAATGGCATGGGCTCCCCCCCAATCCATACTATGACAAGATTAAAAAAAAAAACACATGGAGTCTCCTCCAAAACTCAGAACCAAGGCTACATACCCTTAATATGGGGGGGGGGTGATTTGGGGCTCTGCCTCCCCACCCCAAACCATCAAGCCTTTTCCCGAAAACCCTGGGTGGTAATTGTGGGGGTCTGTTGGCAGAAGACTTATCGGAATCCGGAAGCCCCCTTTAACAGATCCCGGCCCCCTTCCTACATGGTACCCATACTCATTCACCAAAAAAAAGTGTCAAAAATAAAGACAGGAGGTAGTTTTTGACAATTGCTTTATTTTTAAAAAAAAACGATGTTCCCCAATGTAGGTTCATCATCAATCACAATGCCCACTGCACCGCCAGACCCGAAAAAAGAAAAATAATGCTCCACCTGCGATGAAAGCTGACCACCATCTGCCTGCTCCACCATGTTACAGTTCTTAAATAGGTAAGAGTTGGCGCCACCTGGTGACATCACCTGGTGGCACTGCCCCATGTGACGTCACCGATGCATGCTGGGTGTGTGACGTCACAAGTGGGGTTGTGTGGCAGGGGTTGTGATTGATGACACATCTACATTGGGAGACATTGGGGGTTATTTACTAAAGGCAAAGAGTTGAGTGGGGGTCATCTTACCCTCACTCGACTTGCTGACTTCGCTCCACAGGGTCGGACCATTTTTGTCGCTACTGACGGCTCAGGTAACTGGGGAAAATGACCGGGAAGCAGCAGCAGCATATACTTGATCCCGTGGTGAATCCACTGCCAGGACCACTTTTACGTATGTGAAAGAGAATCGCCCACTAAAAAATACTGGGGTTATGACAGCTAGTTGCTGCCATAACCACGGTATATAACGTCAAATTAATGACATATTTATACAGTGGGCGGTCCAGAAAACTGCGTCCTGTCTTTATTTTTTTACACTATTTTTGGTGAATGAGTAGGGGTTCACATGGGGAGGGAAATGAAATCTGGAGGCCCTCTTGTTAAAGAGGGCTTCCAGATTCAGATAAGCCCCCTGCCTGCAGATCTCCACAACCACCACCCAGGATTGTCAGGAAGAGGCCTTTGTCCTCATCAACATGGACAACAGGGGCTTTGGAGCTTGAGTGCAGAGCTTCCCCTGCCCTAAAGCACCCCCTCATGTTGAAGGCATGTGGCCTGGTGGCTCACTCATCCCACCCCCCTTTCCTGGCCTGCCAGGCTGCATGCTCGGATAAAGGTCTGGTATGGATTATGCCATTTTTTTTTTTATTTGAAATGGGGTTCCCCCTCAAAATCCCTACCCTGGTAGGAATTTTGGGAGGTACCCTCAGGCCGTTTTTAAAGGAGCAGTGATTTTAATGGTGCTTAAAGGGAAACAATACAAATGAAAAATTCATTTTAATATAGTACCAGGGAAGTAGGAAGGACGAGCAAGTGTTTATTTTTTTAAATAAAGGAATTGTCAAAAAATGGCTCCTGTCTTTATTTTTGACACTTTTTTTGGTGACTTGGACACTTTTTTTTACAATGTACCCACACTCATTCACATAGGGAGGGGGGCCACCTCAGCTACGGAAAGTTTTACCCCCCTTTCTGACCAGGCAATTTTTGTGATGCGGCAGTGCGATGTTTTAACTGACAATTGCGTGGTTATGTAACCCTATACCCAAGTAAAATAGATTTTCTTTTTTTACCCATAAATAGAGCTCTCTTTTGTTTTAAATTACTTTTTATTTAACTTTTAAGGCATACATCATATTGACAATTATCCAATATTCGACATTCAAAAACATTCAACAACTCATTCCTATGCATAACATATAAAACAACAACAAATAAAAATAAAAAAAATACCCCTTTCCTCTCTCCTCTCCCCCCCCCCCCCCCCCCCAACGACAAGGAGGTTGAAGGACTATCTGTAAATGGAGAGGAGAGGTGGAGTCAATTGGAAGGAGATGGGGTGGGGTGAGGGGGGGGATATGGAGGATAGAGCTCTCTTATGGTGGTAAAAAAAAAGGCGAACAATTTTGAAAAAAAAAAACAATGTTTTTTACCTTTTGCTCTACAACATATCCAATAAAAAAAAATGTAAAAGTCAAATTTCTTCATCAATTTAGGCGAATATGTATTCTGCTACATATTTTTGGTAAAAAAATCCCAATAAGCATATATGGATTGGTTTGCACAAAAGTTTGAGTTTTTAAAAACGATGGCACATTTTTTTTTTTACTAGTAATGACGTGATCAGCAACTTATAGCAGGACTACGATATTGCGGCAGACAAATCGGACACCTAATTGACACTTGACACTTTTTTGGGGACCAGTGACACTAAGATCAGTGCTAAAAATATGCACGGTTACTGTACTAATAACACTGGCAGGAAAGAGGTAAACATCAGGGGTGATCAAGGGGTTAAATGTGTTCCTAGTGCTTGCGGCAAAACTGACATATGGAAAGAAAAAAACGGTATTAAAATTGATATTCCCGGCTGAAAAGCCATTACAAAAAAAATGAAAAAAAGGCAAGGGGTGCGTATGCATACCAGGAATTTAGGGTCTAGTATGGATTTTAAGGGGAACCCCAACATTTAAAAAAAATGGTGTAGGGTCCTCCAAAAGTCCATACCAAACCCAGACGAGGACGAGCGAGTGTTTATTTTTTTTAGTAAAGGAATTGTTGGGACAATTAGAAGGGCATTAACCACTTGCCGACCGCTTCACACACATATACTGCAGCAGAAGGGCATGTACAGGCAGAATCACGTATCTGTAAGTTGCCCTTTAAGAAGCGGCTTGCGGGCACGCGTGCCCACCACAAGCTCCATGAGTGTGATTGTGGGTCCCACCGACTCGATGTGCATGGGGATACCCGTGATCGTCTCACACAGAGGAAGAACGGGGAAATGCTATGGTAAACAAGCATTTTCCTGTTCTGCCTACTGACGCTGACACTGATCACAGCTCCCTGTAATCAGGAGTAGTGATCGGTGTCATGTCACACACAGCCCCTTCCCCCCCCAGTTAGAATCAATCCCTAGGACACACTTAACCCCTACAGCTCCACCTAGTGGTTAACCCCTTCACTGCCCGTCACATTTACACAGTAATCAGTGCATTTGTAATTGCACTTATCACTGTATAAATGTGAATGGTCCAAAAATCACACACCAAAAGTGTCCGATCTGTCTGCCATAATGTCGCAGCCACGATAAAAATCGCTGATCGCCGGCATTACTAGAAATAAAATTAATAAAAATGCCATAAAACTATTCCCTATTTTGTAGACGCTATAACTTTTGCGCAAAGCATTCACTAAACGGTTATTGCAATTTTTTTACCAAAAATATGTAGAAAAATACATTTCGGCCTAAACTGAGGAAAAAAAATGTTTTTTATATATTTTTGGGGGATATTTATTAAAGCAAAAAGTAAAAAATAATGCTTTTTTTCAAAATTGTTTATTGAGCAAAAAATAAAAACAGAGGTGATCAAATACCACCAAAAGAAAGCTCTATTTGTGGGGAAAAAAAGTCAATTTTGTTTGGGGGACACGTCGCAGGACCATGCAATTGTTAGTTAAATCAACGCAGTGCCATATCGCAAAAAGTGATCTGGTCTTTGGCCGGCCAAATGGTCAGGGGCTTAAGTGGTTAAAAGACTTAGGCAAGTGTGTCTCTTCAACAGTCAAGATCGGCCACTCTAAGCAAGTTTTTTTGCGTAAAAGAGATCCAAGGGAGATGCACATTATCCAGAACAAAATCCGCCCATTAATGGGAAATGGGGGTGGACAACATGTATAGGGCCACAAGGTGTCACTTAAATTCGCTCAGGACAGTGAGAGGTTTGCTAGAATATTCTGTGTTTCGTAGCTTGAGTCTAAGGGCTCTTTCACACGGGGCGGATCAGTGATGATCCGCCCCGTGGATATCCGCTTGCTCAGCGGGGATCGCTCCGTCAATCCCCGCTGAGCAGAAAGATAACAGGTCCATCTCTGCACACTGCGCAGGGATGGAACTGTCAGAGCGCCGCTCTCCCCTATGGGAGATCGGATGACGATGGACCGCAGAGTCCGTCGTCACCCGGTCCGATGACGGATGGAAAAGTAGGTTTTTCCTCCATCACACTTTTTCGGATCGGAGAGGGTCCGATGTCAGTGGACATGTCACTGCTGACATCCAACGCTCCATAGAGGTCTATGGAGCATCCGTTCAGGTCAGCCTAAAAATCTGACAGGTGGACCTGAACGGATCGGCCATGTGAAAGACGCCTAGTGGGTTTAAGCTTAGGTAGTATTAAGGGCAGCAGCGTGTTAGGTTTATTTAATGTTCCTCTGGTATGTCCTGTAATAAATCGGGTAAAAAGGATACCTAAGAAGTATTAGTGGCATAATAAGTTACTATAGTTATTTTAGTATCTAGTAAGAGTCCTGTCAAAATAAAATAGCGGCCTGCTTGATCATTAAGCTTGTGTTGCACAACAAATGGGGCCAACTTATAAAAGGCTACTAAAGCACCCCTCTTCTTTACAGAGCCACTAGCGGCATAAACTTGTGGGTAGTGGGAACCAAAATATTTAGGCGCCGAGAGAGAAGAAATGTGAGTCTCTTGGAGGCACACTATACCTGCCTTCAACCTAGAAAAGGTTTTAAAGGCCTTGACCCTTGGCCCTTGACCCTTGGCCTTGAGATAAAACCCTTTACATTAAGGGTAAGAACCTTCAAGGGGGCCATTAAAAGCATGGGAAAGGTAAGGAGAAAAATGGTCTTCAAGACTGCAACCTGCGAAATCCAAGAAAGTAAGGGGGAAGGCTAGAAGGGAAAAGGACAAAAAAAAACTATAAACTAATAACTAATAAAAACACATATACTTGTATGCAAACAAACAAGTTATCTAGACTATTATTCATAATCTTTGCGGACAGCATACTAACAGAAATTGTACCAGCTGATTGGCGAAAAGCCAATGTGGTACCAATATTCAAATAAGGGCAGAGACATATTCCTGGAAACTACAGGCCAGTCAGGGTAACATCAATAGTAGGTATATTATTGATAAGGGAATGATAAGTGATTATATCCAAGAATTTGCTGAAGAAAACAGTAACATTGTAATAGTTGTAATAGTTGTAATCAGCATGGGTTTACGAAGGGTTGTTCTTGCCAGACCAATCTCTTAACATTCTACGAGGAAGTGAGGAAGTGGGGAAGTGAGCTGCCATCTAGATAGGGGAAGGCCAGTGGATGTGGTATATCTGGATTTTGCAAAAACTTTCATTACAGGTCCCTATAATCTGCAAGCTGCGCTCTGCAGGCATGGACCATAAGGTTTGTTCTTGGATAAAAAACTAGTTACAGGGGCACGTCCAAAGGGTAGTGATAAATACTGTGACTGATCTGACGTGGTAAGTGAAGTACCCCAAGGCTCTGTCTTGGGACCAATTCTGTTTAATTTATTCATAAATGATATAGAAGATGGGATACAAAGCTCAATTTCATTTTTTTCAGATGACACAAAAATAAGCTGGGCAATAATTTCACATTAGTATATGGAAATGTTACAGAAAGACCTGAACAAATTAATAGAGTGGGCAACTACATGGGAACGGAGGTTTAATGTGTAGAAATGTAAAGTTCTACACTTGGTTGCTAAAAACATACACGCAAACTACTCACTAGGGGGAGAACCTTTGGGGGAATCAAGGATGGAGAAACATATCTCAATGGTGATCCCAGCATGGGAAAAAACTATTCAGTCTCAGGGAGTGTAAGAGAACACGGGGTTACACAATGTGATTTGAGTAGAAGTGGTTTAACCTTAAGCTGTGCAGGGGGTTTCTATTCCACGATTGGTGGTGTCAGTGGGGAATATTAACATTTTGTAAAAGACTCTGGGGCGTGCATCTTAAAGAACACAACATACAGGGATATGGGAAATAATTATCGACACTGACACACATACACCTGCACAGGAAGGGACTATTGGCTTTATTCAACCTTACCTACTATGTAACTATCATACATTGACACCTTGTATAGGGACAGTGGGACTGGCATCAGCTGCTGGCTGGGAGTCGTTACAGGAAGAAACAGGCCAACTCTAAGGCTATAAGCTGGTAGAGCAGAGTTGAAAGCTACAAGGAGTAAATAGGTCAGGGATGTACATAGACAGCTCCACCAAGGCCAAATCCCCCAGTCATAAGGAAGACTCTTTAAGGGGAAAAAAGGGAAGGGAGATACAACAATGGTGGTAAGGATTACAAAATAAGCATCAAAAATCGGTTACTTAAATACCAAAAGGTAGGTGTAACCAGAGCCAGGTCTGCACCCTGAAAGTTCCCAGAGGTGCAGGTAGGCAGGGCTCCTGGCAAGGCTCAAACTGCCTACATCAGTAAACACTTGCCAGAAATCACAGATATACAAGGTAACCACATGCAGAGGGGATTCTATCAGGCTTATTGTTTAGAGAGAGACCAGGAAGGAACCTGTCCCCACCTAACTGAAAAAGATTTTTCGATTTTAACGTGTATTCTCACAGGGTGACACTGTGAATACACAGGTAGCAACGTGCCAACGTCCCGATAATAGATATATAGAAACCAAAGGCTAAGAAGGTGGACTTTAAAGGCACACAGGTAAACCATATAAAAATAATTATATTTTTATTATTTTCTAGAAAATTATTAAAAGAGGGGGGAAATATTACATATATATATATATATATATATATATATATATATATATATATATATATATATATAGCTAGTTTTTAGCTAGTTTTTAGAGAAATGTTAGTAATTATATGTATTATATTGTTAATATGTTCAAATAGGATAAAGAAAATGTGTTGTTCTATTTGTTAGGTAACTCTAAGGCCGCGTACACACGGGCGGACTGTTCGTCCAACTTTGCCCGCTGAACAGTGTTTCAGCGGACAGTCCGCTCGTGTGTGGGCTTCAGCGGACAGTTTCAGCGGACAGTCTGACGAACAAAGTTTTTCAGAATTTCCGTAAGACTGTCCGCTGAAACTTGGTTTGAGCGGACAGTCCGCTCATGTGTAGGCTTGTTCGTCAAACTAAGTTCCGCGCATGCTCAGAAAGGATTTACACGCCGAAGGTTGCATTGCAGTGTATAGGACTTCGAATCTCTCGTCCCGTCGTACGTGCCGTTCACGTCATCGCGCAAGTTTTCAGCGGACTGTTCGTTCGTCGTGTGTGGTCAAGTCCGCTCATGCAAATTTTGAACGGACTGTTTGTCAAACTGTTTGACGAACCTAGTTGGGCGGACAGTCCGCCCCCGTGTGTACGCGGCCTTAGGTTTTGGATTAGGCTAGGAGAATTTGTTTTGGGAAGGAACGAGATTCATAGGTTGGAATTGTCATTATAGATTGATGTTATACCAAAAGTGCAGGTATGGGCATGCTATAAAAAGAAAAGGAAAAAGAACTACCTCAGTCAATTAGGTGTTTGGAGTAGAATGCCTATGTACCAACTGTGTTAAAGCAGAGGGAGCAGAGATCACAAAATGGGGACATGGAAAGATGACCACAAATCACAAAAAGGGGTTGTAAGATTTGGGCAATCGGATAGCGTTAGATGATCTATCCAAAGATTTTGCTTTTGGAGGATAAATTTGTCCCAGTCACTCCCTCTGGGAATGATGGCCAGAACAACAAATGAGACAGAGGAAGTATCGAAACTGTAATAGAAATCGAGATGTCGGCTAATGGGAGTAAGCATTTTCCCATTGCCCGAATAGTATACATGATCGTTGATTCTCTGTCTCAGTTGTCTGGCCATCTTCCCCACATAAAAAGCCCCACATTTGCACATCATGAGGAATACAGAGCCCTGTGTATAACAGGTTGTGGAAAATTTGAGATAATAGGTCTCACCATTAAGGAGTACGATTTTTTGACTCGGTGATACCCAGGGACAGAATGCATAGCTACCACAGCATAATGTCCCCAGGGGTAGTTTTGGGGTGCATTCTTTATGTCCGGTATAGTAACTGGTCACCAGTCTGTCTCAGAGAGAACTGGCATGTCTGAAAACATATTCCGGATGTTCGCCAATATATTTTTTGAGTATCGGGTCTTCCTGTAAAGGATGCCAGTGGGTATCCATTATCATCCTAACATTCTCATGATGTGATGAAAATCTAGTGATTAGTTTGACTGTGGGTTTTTTAGGAGGAGTCTTGGTTTTAAATATCAGGTCACTGCATGTTTGGTGTATAGCCTTGTTATAGGCTTGACGTAGCAGTGATCAGCTATATTCACTTGCAAGTAGACGTGATTGTAGTGATTTGGCTTATTCGACACTTCCTGACAAATGACACCACAAAGCAATTCCTTTATTATTTCCCACCTTGACTACTGGAACTCTCTCCTTAATGGCCTACCCTTAAGCAGGCTACCCCCCTTCATTTTATTATGAATGCTGCTGCTAGACTAATACACCTCACTAATCGATCCGTGACTGCCGCCCCTCTCTGCCAATCCCTTCACTGGCTTCCGCTACCCCACCGTGTAAAATTCTAATTGCTAACCATAACATACACAGCCATCCACAACATCACCCCCATCTACATCACCAACCTCATCTGCAGATATCACCCAAATTCTTCCCTCCGCTCCTCCCAGGACCTCCTGCTTTCTAGCTCCCTTGTTACTTCCTCCCATGCTCACCTTCAAGACTTCTCCAGAGCCTCTCCCATCCTCTGGAACTCCCTGCCCCAGTCTGTCAGATCAGTCCCTACCCTGTCCACCTTTAGGAGATCCCTGAAAACTCATTTATTCAGGGAAGCCTATCCCACACCCACCTAACAACGGTCCCTGAGCCACCCCCATCAAATCATTCTCTGCAGCTATTACCTTTTGTACTATCACCCCCTTCCTTTAGAATGTAAGCTCTATGAGCAGGGCCCTCCTGTACCTTTTGTATTGAACTGTACTGTAATTGTGTTTTCCCCCCTATACATTGTAAAGCGTTGCGTAAACTGTTGGCGCTATATAAATCGTGTATAATAATAATAATGTGGCTTGTTGTTGGAAATCTGATAGGTACGTGCAGTTACGATGGAGCCTGATGTACTGAGCGTACGGTATGCTCCAGATAAGCGCTGGAGTGTGCACTGGTTGCGTGCAACAGCGTGTTACCCGCTGTAGTTTTGCGGAAAATTTTGGTTGCCAACGTGTTATCTTTATCCTTGTAGATGACAAGGTCAAGAAAATTGGTTTTGTTTATGTCACAAATGAACGAAAATTTTAAATTGAACTGGTTTGTGTGTGTCGTCAGGTGTTCACAAGAGAATAAGTGTCTCTTCCACCCCCTAAGATACAGGTTGGCGTAGCAAGGTGAACAGGATGGGCCCATGGCCCCACCTTTATCTGCGGGTAGTGGGAGTCCATGAAACCAAACCAGCTGTGAGTGCGGATATACCATAATAGTTTCAAAATGAATTCATTGTACTTACAGTGATGGTGGTCCTCCTTGCGAAGGAGGGTACGAATCATCTCCACTCCCTGCTTGTGCAAGATGCTGGAGTATACACCTCCACATCCAGAGTCATGAGCAGGGAGTTGGGAGGAACGACCATCCCCTCAATCTGTTTGAGTAAATCTAACATATCTCTAGTATATGAAGGTAAAGCTGTAACATGTGGCATTAGAACAGAGTCCACAAGTCTACTGGCATGTTCAATGAGGCAACCGATTCCCGAAATTATCGATCTCCCAGTGGCTGACACCGGGTTCTTGTGCATTTTGGGTAGTGCATAGAATGTCACCACCCTGGGAGACCAAACATTCAGGTAATCGTAAACGTCTTTATCAATGAGACCTTCTGTATAAGCATCATTGATAATTTGTAAATATTCATTTTTGAAAGAGGCGGGCCGTAGTGTAGAAATACGCCGGTACCAATGAGGGTTGGACAGAATATTATGACACATAGTTTCATAGAAACTCCTGGTCATTAAAACTACATTGTCACCTTTGTCCGCAGCCTTTATAATCATGTCAGGGCAATTACAATTTGGAAATGGTTTGTCACTGTGTCCAGGTCAAGTTTTTCCCTTTGGGAGTGACATGCATTCGTTTGATATCACTAACATCATTTTGTAAAAAGGCCCATGCTTGAGGGTTAGTAGACAGGTCAGGGAAATGTTTTAATTTGGTCTTGAATTTATTGACAAGAGGTGGGGGTGTGGCAGGTATGGTGGTGTCAATGGTATCAGTGTCCTCATTCTCATCTAGTATTTTAAAATGGAGGACTTTATCCAGAGTAAAGCAAAAAACACCAGCAAAGCATGATCCAATTTGCTATAACAAGGGAAAATATTCCTTCCTGATCCCTCCCAAGAGGCATTTTTCCCTGGATCAACTTTACCTATAAATTTCAGTACCCAGTTATATTATGTACATTTAGGAAAGAATCCAAGCCTTTTTAAGCAATCTACTGAGCTTGCCAGGATCACCTCTGGAGAGAGTACTGAGAGTACCTAGAGTAACTGGGAGTACCTGGTGTAACTGGGAGTTCTGAGAGAACGTAAAGTAACTGGGAGTTCTGAGAGTACCTAGAGTAACTGGGAGTTCTGACTGTCCATAGAGTGTCCGTAGAGTAACTTGGTGTCCGTAGAATAACCCTAGAGTATCTAGGAGGACTGTGAGCATCGAGAGTAAGTGGGAGAACTGTGAGCATAGCGAGTAAGTGGGAGCACTGTGAGTACCGAGAGTAAGTGGGAGCACTGTGAGCACCAAGTGTAAGTGGGAGCACTGTAAGAACCAAATGTAGATGGGAGGACTGTAAGCACTGTAAGGAGTTTTTATACAGGAGGACTGTGAGCACCGAGTGTAACCGGGAGAACTTTGAGCACCAAATGTAATCAGGAAGACTGTGAGCACCGAGTGTAACTGGGAGGATTGTGAGCACCAAATGTAACTAGGAGGATTGTGAGCACTGAGTGTAACCAGGAGGACTGCGAGCGCCAAGTGTAACCAGTAGGACTGTGAGTACCGAATGTAACTGGGAGTACAAGAACGCTGGAGGCCACAAGGTAAGACAAGGGATCAGGAGGAGAGGATGCAGGGGGCTGTGAGATAAGGGATTAGGAGGAGAGGACCTTGTAAATTAGAGTCAGGAAGTAAGTTTAACCTCAAACTGGGTAGAGTATAATTCCTAATCATCTAGGATTATCCCCAATAAATTAGTAGGTACGATGTCCAATGGGTATGTGACTCTGTGCACATCTTGTGACATGTATGCATTCCTTGAGTATCTGATCAAGGGGGAATACTGCTGCACAAAATGCTTGGAATCCTTGGAAGCCCAGGTCCTGAATCTAGGAAAGCAGATAGCAAAACTGCAAAGCATTGCCAACCTGAAAGCGAGTTTGGAAAGTACCCGTCAGTTGCTGGCCAGTACAGAGGCAGGTGGAGATACAGGGGTGCAGACACAAGAGCAGAAAAATTAGGTGACAGGTGGGGTAGAGGGAAAAGCATTAGGGAGGCCAGTCCTGAGCTGGCACATCCCAATAAGTATGTTGCATGATGTTGGGGAAACCAGTCAAGAGGTGGCATACCAGGAGCAGAGCGACACCCCTAGCTGCCAGGGGAACAACTCCTCCAGCAAGGAAGGAGGCATGACTAAGGGTAAGGAAAGACAGATTCTGGTGGTAGGGGATTCAATTATTAGAAGGACAGGTAGGACAATCTGTCACAAAGATTGTGGTTGTCAAACAGTATGTTGTTTACTGGGTGCTTGGGTTCAGCACATAGAGATCATGTAGATCAGATGGACAGCTTACTGGGTGGGGCTGGAGAGGACCCATCTGTCATGGTACACATTGGCACCAACAACAAAGTTAAAGGAAGGTGGACTGTCCTAAAAAAAGATTTCAGGGACTTAGGAGCTACATTGAAGAGAAGGACCTCCAAGGTAGTGTTCTCAGAAATACTGTTTGTATGCCAAGAGAGGCAGCAGCAGATAAGGGAAATTAACAAGTGGCCGAAGAGCTGGTATAGGAAGGAGGGGTTTGGGTTCCTGGAGAGCTGGGATGACTTTTCAGTTGGTTACCGGTTCTTTAGCAGAGACAGGCTGCACCTAAATGGGGAGGGTGCAGCTCTGTTGGGAGAGAAGATGCCTGGAAAGTTAGAGGGACTTTTAAACTGGGTGTTGGGGGGGAGGGAACAGATGAAGTGATAGCCAGAAATGAGAAAGGTTCAGCGGGTAATATTGGGGATATTAGAAGTAGGAAGATTAGAATACCTAAACATAAGGTAAGTAAGTTGGCAAATCCCAATTGCAGCCTCAAAACAACTAACAGGAAAATAATATGTGGCAGGACAAAATTAAGAGGCATGTACACAAATGCTAGAAGTCTAGCTAAAAAATGGGAGACCTGGAGCTGCTAATTTACGAGTAGGGATGAACCGAACACCCCCCGTTCAGTTCGCATCAGAACTTTCAAACGGACCAAAAATTTGTGCAAACTTTAGAACCCCATTGAAGACTATGGGACTCGAACGATTGAAATAAAAAGTGCTAATTTTAATAGCCAGTATGCAAGATATTGTCCTAAAGAGGGTTTGGGGACCTGGCTCCTGCCCCAGGGGACATGTATCAATGGGAGCACTGATTTTAATGACGATTAAAGTGAAGAAAAGTGAAATATTCCTTTACATATCGTGCCTGGGGGGTGTCTATAGTATGTCTGTGAAGTGGCATGTGTTTCCCGCGTTTAGAACAGTCCCTGCACAAATTGACATTTAACGGAAAAAAAAGTAATTTAAAACTGCTTGCGGTTTTAATGTAATATCTGGTTCTGGCAATATGGACAAAGATCATTGAGAAAAATGGCATGGGTAGCCCCCCTGCCCATTACCAGCCCCTTTGGGTCTTGTACGGATATTAAGGGGAACCCCGTACCCAAATAAAAAAAAGGAAAGGCGTGGGGCCCCCAGGCCCTATATACTTCAAATTGGTACAGTTTAAAAGTGTAGCTCCAGCCAAAAAAATCTATTTTTAAGATTTTTGGAAAACATAGGGAAGGGTTATCACCCCTGTAGAATTTTTTTGGCCATCCGTCTTTTTTCATCTCACTTCCTGTTGTCTCCTTCCATTTGCAAGTAGGAGATGTTGGTAAGTTGGATGTTTGAAAGTAGGGGCCTGCCCTATATGCCTTGCAGAAATGGCGGAACAAGGTGTTTGTGTTGCCACAACACTGTAAGCCCTCAAAGTGACTCTTGGTGGGCGCTGGAGTGCCCTGTGAATGATTATATCAAGAATGGCATCTTTTTGCCTGCGTAATTGCGTAGCCCCATGAACGCCTACGGAGCACCGCTGGTTCCGAGAACAGAGCACTGGAAGAGGCCATGGAGGAAGAAGAAGAGGAGCGGGTGGAGGAGAGAGGTGTGTCACAGCCAGTAGTAGCATTTTGGAGGCGTGGTGGCGGAACAACCTCCAACACTAATGCATCTTGTCCTGCATCCTTCCCAGCTGCCAGAAGAGTGACCCAATGGGCCGTGAAAGATAGGTAACGTCCCTGTTCGTGCCTGCTGGACCAAGAATGAGCGGTAATATGCACCTTATCACTGACCGCCCTGTCCAGCGAGGCAAGGACATTGCCTTCCACATGCCAGTAGAGCCGGAATCGCCTTCCGTGAGAAAAAGTGACGGAAGGGGGCCGAGTCTACCAACTGAAAAGGTAGCAGATGAAGTGCTAGCAATTTAGCCAAGCTAGCATTCAACCGTTGGGCATGTGGATGGCTGGGAGTGAACTTCTTTCCACGGTCCAGCAGCTGGGGCAGGGAAATCGGACGTGGGTGTACTGCTAGCAGAGTGCCCGCAAGCACTTGGCTGTGACACACCTAATTCTACACCTTCATTCCTCTCAGTGCAGGTTTCAGAGATGACTGAAGGTCTGGTGGGGTTGGAGATCCCAGCTGATGAGGAGCAAGGAGAGGTCCGCTTTGTTCTTTGGTGTGTGTCTTTAAGGTACGTTTGCCAACGAGCTGCATGGCAGGTCAACATATGTCTGGTCAAGCATGTGTGCCCAAGCGGCTGATGTTTTGGCCACGCGAAATAGGCTTGAGACATATGTTGCAAATAGCAGCAGTGCGATCTGATGCACTCGTCTCAAAAAAGGCCCACACCAAAGAACTTTTGGAATAACACACAGAGGCAGCACCCTGCACAGGTGGAGCTATGCGGTGTGATTCAGTCGGTGTGCTGGCCCCCGGAGGGCATCCTGCCTCATTGGAGATGTGCCTCCTTCTCCTCCTCCTCCTCTCTCCTATCAGACACCCACATGGAGTCAGTGATCTTATCATCTCCTCCCTCTTCATCACTGGAGCAAACCTGGCAGTATGCTGCAGCTGGTGGAACAGGACTTCCAGATTGCTGTCCTTCTTGAGCATCCCCTCTCTCTGTGCTCACGCTACTGCCTTCCTCTAGCTGAGTATCATCATCAGAGCCTTCAAAACACTGGGCATTCTCCTGGAGCATGTACCCAACACTGTGCTCAAACAGTTCGGGGGACTCCTCAGGAGGACATGGTGGGTATAGGGAAGGAGTGACTGATGATGAAATTGAGACAGGGGCAGACTGACAACTCATGGGGCCCCCGGGCAATAGGTGATTATGGGGCCCCCAGGCAATCAGACATTATGGGGCCACACAGTATACACAAACACACACACACAGTATACAATCACGCAGTATACACAGACATGTTTCTATTGGCTGAGAAGGTACTAGAGAGGTGGAGTAGCTATAATCTAAGGATTTTTAGAACAAAAGGATGTTGGTAAGGGACATTTCAGAGACAGATGTAAAAAAACACAGATTTTTCCACACTTTCCCTGTTTTTACTGAGGCTGGCAACCCTGATGGGGCCCCCAGTGGAACAGGGCCCTTGGGCAGTGCCTGAGTGGCCCAATGGTCAGTCCGCCCCTGCATTGAGACGAGGGAAGAGGATGCGTTGGCAGCTGCTTTGCTAGTACCCTGAGCCTGGGTGAGAGAGGGTGAGGAGGATGAAGATGGCTTGATCATCCACTCTACCAAGTATCCGCATGATGCGGCTCAAAACATCAAGCTGCCGAAAATAAGGACAAGCGTGTCCCAATGCCACGTGCTGATGACGATGCACCGCATCCACGACCAGCACTGTTGTCTCTAGACACAGAGCCAGCTTGCCCTCTTTTATTGGCTCGTGACTGTCTCCTTTCCTTGTTGGCCGTCCAGACATAGTAATGGCCTGCAGTGAGATGGGAAAACCAGCAATTGGGTAGTGTAAATTGTGCTGGAGGCATACAACACCCACTAACTCCTGCAGATGCCTTTATTATAGAACACCAGCAATAAAGGGTAGATACAGGTATATAATGTGCTGTGCTGGAGGCACACAACGCCCACTAACTCCTGCAGATGCCTTTATTATAGAACACCAGCAATAAAGGGTAGATACAGGTATATAATGTGCTGTGCTGGAGGCACACAACGCCCACTAACTCCTGCAGATGCCTTTATTATAGAACACCAGCAATAAAAGGTAGATACAGGTGTATACTGCCCTGGAGGCACACAACACCCACTAACTCCTGCAGATGGCTGTATTAGAGAACACCATCAATAAAGGGTAGATACAGGTGTATATTGTGCTGTGCTGGAGGCACACAACACCCACTAACTCCTGTAGATGGCTGTATTAGAGAACACCAGCAATAAAGTGTAGATACAGGTGTATACTGCGCTGGAGGCACACAACACCCACTAACTCCTGCAGATGGCTGTATTAGAGAAAAACAGCAATAAAGGGTAGATACAGGTGTATACTGCGCTGGAGGCACACGACACCCACTAACTCCTGCAGATGGCTCTATTAGAGCACAACAGAAATAAAGGGTAGATACAGGTGTATTCTGCGCCGGAGGCACACAACACCCACTAACTCCTGCAGATGGCTCTATTAGAGAACAACAGCAATAAAGGGTAGATACAGGTGTATACTGCGCTGGAGGCACACAACTACCACTAACTCCTGCAGACACCGGAACGCACTACACAAGGCCGCCATGCTGGCGGCCTTATATAGTGTGGGGCGTGTACTAAACCCCCTGAGCTATAATTAGCCACAGGCAAACTGCCAGTGGCCAATTATGGCTCTCCTCTCTGCTGGCACTGTGATTGGCCAAGCATGCGGGGTCACAGTGCATGCTTGGCCAATTATGAGCCAGCAATGCACTGCGATGGTGCAGCGCATTGTGGGCCATGAGTGCCACACAAATTTGGCGCGAATACGTTCAAATCGAACACCAAGCTCATCCCTATTTACAAGGAAGAATTTGATTTTGTGGAAATTTCAGAAACTTGGTTTGACAGCTCCCATGACTTGCTGGCAACTGTCCAGGGGTGTTTCTTATATCGTAGGGACAGGGAGGGTAGGAAAGGGAGAGGGGTATGCCTGTACATCAAGAATGATTTGCAAGTGAACGTGAGGGACAACATTACTAATGGAGCAAGGGAGGAGGTGGAATCCTTGTGGGTGTTGCTACAAAGGGAGAAAACTAATGGGAAAGTAATAGTGGGTGTATGCTAATAGCCTGAGGGATGAAGAGGAGACTAACGCTCTATCACAGTTAGGAACGGTGGCAAGGCAGAGCAATGTTATCATAATGGGCATTTCAATTTTATAGATATCGACCGCTCATTCATCTAATGCCGCATACACACGACCAGACTTTCCGGCAGACTAGGTCCGAAGGGATTAGTCTGTCGGACAATCCGATCGCGTGTGGGCTAGTCCGATCGTTTTTTAAAAAATAAATCAGACGGACCTAGAAATAGAACATGTTTCAAATCTATCTGACGGACTCAATTCCGACGGACTAAAATCTGGAAAACCGTTCATCTGCGTGCTGGACAGACCAAATACAACGCAAGGGAAGCTATTGGCTACTAGCTATTGAACTTCCTTGTTTAGTCCTGTTTACATCCTCACCTTCAAAATGAACTGACTTAGGAATGGACTTAATCTGTTCGTGTGTGGCCAAGTCCGTTCGTTCAGAAAGTGGGTCGGAACTCTGCCGTAAGTCCATCGGAAAGACCATCGGACCTAGTCTTCCGGAAAGTCCGGTCATGTGTACGCAGCATAAGGCTTGCCATTTCCTAAATATCTTTCAGGAAAATTGTATGAGTCAGTTGGTGAATGCACCAACAAGAAATAATGCATCACGATACCTACTGATTACAAACAACACAGACCTGATCACAGATGTGGAAATATGGGGCAACTTAATTACATTCAGTATAAACCACAGGAAAAGGAAACACAAGGGTAATACAAGTACACTAAATTTCAAAAGAGCCAATTCTGTTAAACTACACTTTATGCTAGTATGAAAGAGATGGATCCCTACAGCCACACATCCACGTGGTCCCTAGGATAAATATGAGAGTGGCAACCTCAACCTGGACTCCGACCAGGCCATGCTCACAACGCTCTAAACTGCATGATGTTAAATGGGATAAAATCCTAGGAACAAGGAACACTGAGGAAAAATTGGAGTGCTTCAAGAACATATTAAATAAAGGTACTGGTCAGTGAATAAATATAATAGAGCTAAGATTAAATCAGGGTTGCTAAACTATAACTTAAAAAAAATTAAAGCTGTGGGTGGCACAGTGGTGTAGTGGTTAGCACTCTCACCTAGCAGTAAGAAGGGTCACTGGTTTGAATCCCAACCACGACACTACCTGCCTGGAGTTTGCATGTTCTCCCTGTGCCTGCATGGGTTTCCTCCGGGTACTCCGGCTTCAAGTAGGTTAATTGGCTTCTGTCCAAAATTGGCCCTAGTATATGAATAGGGACCTTGGATTGTGGGCTCCTTGAGGGTAGGGACCGATGTGAGTGTGCAATGTACAAGGATAATTGTTGAACTGGATGGACTGGTGTCTTTATTCAACCTTACTACGAAACTATAAGGCTGAGGGATTTCTAACACTATAGGGAATGCAATAATAAGTGTAAGAGCGCAATCAGTGCAGCTAAAATAGACCATGAAAGGCACATAGCAGAGGAGTGTAAAATAAAAATTTGAGGCTCCCAGCTACCAGGTCTTAATAGATCACTCAGGGTTCCGGATACTTCAATGAAGTGGTCAAAAGCACATCAAAATGCAACAACGGTGTTACGGACCCCTCTTACGGCACTTCCAGTCTGCTCTTTACTTCTGGCCACACCCTACGCATTACACCACATCACTTGATGTAATGCGTAGGGCATGGCCAGAAGTAAAGAGCGGACCGAAAGGGACGTAAGAGGTGTCTGTAATGCCGTTGTTGCACTTTGATGCACTTTTAAACTCTATCTATGTAAGATTGCATTTGGCTTTTCAATAAATCTTTAGTTGTTTAAACGTTTTACACTATGGGAGGCATTTATTGTAATCTCACGTGGTACCTGGAACCCTGAGTGAGATATCAATACCTGGTAGCTGGGAGCCTGGATGTGGAAGCCCACCATCACCATAGAAACCCATAAGGCTGATTGATCACTTCATTGATGTATCTGGAACCCTGAGTGATCTATTAAGACCTGTTAGCTGGGAGCCTGCAAGTGGAAGCCCGCCATCACCAAAGATATCCATAAGGCTGATTCACCATTTCACAGAGGTTAGAGTTCTGTGAGCATTAAGCAATTGTGTGAAGTCACGGGAACACTGTTTGCTTGCACGAAAATGTAATTTAAAGGACTGTCTCATAGATTTTTGGAAGAACCTTTTGGACCCTAGCTTCACCATTTTGCACTTACTGTTTGTGACATTTAGCATATCTGTCAGGAAAGGGTCCATCCGCTGCTAAGATCCATCATTTGACGTGCAGTGCTGAGGTCCACCAGCAGGTGTCTCCTGGCAGTTTGTAACTGTCAGGAGAGACTTTCCCTGCTGGTGTTATGTCATCATTGGGCCGCAGTACTGGTGTCCACCAGCAGATGGATCCTGGCAGTATGGAGCAGGCAACACTTCCTGTGCTCAGGTGTTACTTGAGGACAATTACTACAGTCTTATAAATACCGGCAAGCCCACACATGCTTGCCTTGGTATCTCTCTCCCTGGATCCTGACCTTGAGCCTGTATCTAAGCCCATCCTGGACCTGTCCCTCCTGTTTGCCTTGGATCCCTGCTCTGCAGCCCATCCATCCATCCATCCTCGCCCTGTCCTGTTGGTTCCCCATCCTTACCCATCTGCTGACCCATCTGCTGACCCCCCTGTGTATGACCTCAGCCTGGCTTTTGTTACAGTTCCGGTATTTCCCATCATTTGTATATATCATTGTTGTTTGTGGGTTTGGGTTGGTTGTGCACTGTTATATTCACACACTTATCACCTATGTAAATAAACACCATTATTATTCACTTACATCTGTTTCTGGTTTCCTCTGTGCAGTCCACACAGTCTGGTCTACTAATTCCCTGACAATATCACTGTCGTTTGATACTTTATATGGTCATTCATATTTACCATTAAGAAATTGTGCTGATCATTTTACTACTGTAATGCCTTGTACACATGGTCAGACATTTTGACCACAAAATCCCTCAGATTTTTTATGAAATGTGTGTTGCATACACACGGTCGCACAAAGTTGTCAGAAAATCCGATCATTCTGAACGAGGTGACGTCAAACACATACGTCAGGACTATAAACAGGCCAGTAGCCAATAACTTTCATCTATCGGAGCATACGTGGCACTTTGTCTGTCGGAATTGTCTACACACGATCAGAATTTATGTGTTCGGATTTTGTTTGTAGGAAAATTTTAGATCCTGCTCTCAAACTTTGTACGTCGGAAAATCCGACAGAAAAAGTCTGATAGAGCCCACACACGATCAGATTTTCTGACAACATAATCCAATCAGACTTTTTCCATCAGAATTTCCGACCGTGTGTACAGGGCATTCGAATATTATTCCAAATTCATAATTCAGCACTTATAACTGTTATATTATATTCATGGCAAGCTTGCAAAACATATTTGGTTTTATGATTAGTCATAATAAACACTGAACTGAACTATAGATATTAATAATAATCTTCAATTTGGTGAGCCAGCCACTGCCATCATATTTCTATTTTTACGGAAATCTTGATCCTGAGGGGGGGAGAGATTAGAGCAGTTTTGCGAATATTCAAGTCTAGAGAAAACAGAGGGTTTAGAACCTATCAACCAAGAAGCGTTTGTGTTGCATTAGATGTGGACAATGGTCCAGTAGCAGATGGTTGAAGACGAGAAATTCTTCTAAATACGGTGAGTGAAAGTTATGGAATTTATTGATGAAATAGCTAAAGAAAGCAAGCTAGAGTTTAAAGATGTGTCTTTTTATCCAAATGACAGCCACTTGTGGGCATATATGTACAATGAATTTTTACAGGCTAATACACAGATCGACAAAGCCAGGTTTACTGTACACAAATTGCGTAAGAAAATAAATAATGTATTGAAATTAGTGAGAATATTTAAAAAGATGATTATTAATATTTTACTTGCCAAAAATGTGTGTACACTAAATAAGACAGAGACTAATAATGTACAGAAATACATGAAAATGTGTCCCAAGATTTTCTCAGTTGTCCAAACTGTGAGTTTTTTTGTAATTACGTCTTGAATCTTGAAGAACAATTAGAATCTAAAAAAACGATTTTGCCAGAATTACAAAATGACAGTAGATTGCTGTAATTTCAGCAGATGACAAAAAGACTGTATCCAAGTCAAAGCTACAACCTTCTTATATTCCAGAAAGTTCAGGAATGGAGAATGTTGATGCTACTGATAGAAATGAAACATAAAAACATATTATTTAGAACTGCAATACTAAAGTTGCAAATACATGACCAACTTATGAAAGTTTTAAAAGATTTTCCTAATCATGACTTTGAAGCAACTGTATTTTCTAATTAGGATTTATTTAAAATGGTTTCGGATCATTTTAATTTGTCAAATGATCAACACAATTACATATTTCAGTTGTGGCTTCCTGTTAATTTCGCTAAACAAATTAATTCACCTATTATTGATGACGTAGGTCAGGAAAAACAAAATGACAGACTGTAACAATTATTGCTATGTATGACCGGTGAGCAAATACTGACCATAGAAATCTTCATTGATAAAATTGGGAGACAATTAAAGCGGAAGTAAACCGATCGATCTAACAGTTTGGAAAAAACGTTACATTCCCGGCATGCCGGAAAAGTTAACTGTCACATTGGTTGTGCTCTCAACCAAACTGTCAAACCATCCAATGTTTGGTGTCATAACTGATCACATGTGCAGCTTCATGGCAGTTAAAGATCAAAGGGAGGCCAAGATGGCAGCTTCCTTGGCTGAAAACAATAGGAGGGTTTACTTCCACTTTAAATCAAAGCAATTTCACACATGAGGTAGCTATAATTCAATATGACAAAAATAGTCAGGCTGCAGACATGTCAGAAAAGGCAGGTCTTAGCAGGAATGCCGATGACCGGTGCAGGCAAGTGAGGCAAGGACAGCCGATCACATGTCTTTACTGTTATAGATCTGGTCATATGAGAAAACATTGCTGTAAATTTAAGAGACTCACAAATAAAAACTAAAGATATGGAGATTGAAAAAACAGATTTTGTACAACCTGTTTTTTTATGTCAAGATAAAATTTTGACTGAATTGCCTTATGCTTATGAAGTCAAACAGATCAGTAATTTCACTGTTAACAGCAGTTTAGACAACATGATGAAAGGAGCTGTCACTGAATGAGAGGGTTTATTGCCATTGTCAAAAAAGAATCAAATCAAGATTCAATTTCTTTGCCAAAAATATGTAGCACCAATTATATCGGATGAGAATGGTATACCATATATACAAGGTTTGCTGAATGGTAAAAATATTAATGGTCTCATTGACAGTGGATCAGAGATTAGCCTTACCAGAGAAAACATACCTGTGAAACCTAATTCTCATATGTGTAATATAGTGGGTTTTAATAATACAGGTAATTCCACTGCTAGACAGGTATCTAATGTAACATTTGAAGTAACTGGATTAGTGAAAACTAATATTAATATTTGGGTCTGTCACGAAGCAGAGAATGTACTTGCGATTGATGTAAACAATAAACAAAAGTGGGTGATTGATTTGGCTAATAAAAGTATTTGGAAAGATCCATTTAGGCCCAAATCAGTGCTTATTGATCCCTCTATATACAATAATGTTGGTTCCATTACCAATATGTCTGCAGAATAAAAGTGGCCTGACATGGATGGAATTGTGGTAGTGGTACAACGTTTTCTAAGTTTGTGGTCTAAGTGTAAAAATGACATTGGAACTTTGAAAAATACTGAACTGAATATTGAGGGAAAAGATCCAGAACCCCTTAATCAGTATGGGTTACCACTAGAATCAATTGATCAACTTTCTGTCGTTATTCAAGAGTTTGTACAAGTTGGAATTGTAAAGAAAGCTAAATCAGTAATAAATAACTGTATTTGGCCTGTCAGAAAAATTGATAATTCATATTCTTTATCAGTTGACTTAAGGACATTGAATAAACACATTGCAAATAACCCAGGTCTTCTGTTCTGATAAATCTAACATACAGTTAAATTTGAATGCTGAGGACAAATTGTTATAATAATAAAATAATTGCCTATTTCTCCAGAGTTTTATCATTTCTGGAAAAAACTTTTGAGTCAGGTGTAAAGCAACTGCTAAGCGTTTACTATGCAATTAAAGCTACAGAGAGCATAGTGAAATCAAACAAAATCATTGTACAGACACCTGACTGCTCACTAAAAGGTATTTTTGAGGAATATCATTTAAAGAATGTCATAAAACGTATCCACTAAGGTTCAGAGCTTTATCATCCAAACACATTCAGAGAGATGTAAAAGGAAGATATCTTCAGGAATGTACACAAGCACATTTTTATACAGCTGTATCTGAGAAGTATTTATCTCAGGTTTCTAGCATAAGAACAGAGAAGGACATAGAACCAGTACTTGTTACTGCAGAACAGTCTAACACTAGAATAAGAGCTTCAACACAGAATACAGTTACGCATATTTCTAATCTTTTAGAGATGAGAACAAAGGCATAGTCCAGGGATATGCAATAAGTGGACCTCAAACTGTTGCAGAACTACAAGTCCCATGAGGCATAGCAAGACTTTGACATCCACAAGCATGACACCCAGAGGCAGAGGCATGATGGGACTTGTAGCTTTGCAACAGCTTGAGGTCCGCTAATTGCATATCCATTGTCATCTCTGGAAAATGCAAGACCTTTCTTTGTGAAATCAAGGATTTGTATTGTGACCAAAAGGAGGTGTTGCGTCTTGTCATACCTAAACTTCACAGTACATATGCTTTATAGTTTAGGCCATCTTAGACAGGATAAGGACAGTACATTGTCATACAGAAGTTCTCTTTTGAAGGAAAATATAAGATAGTATTATTTTACATATAGTTTAACAAATTCACAAAGTTATTGTCCCATAATGTTTTAACATTTGTTGAAAAAAAAGTTACAAGAATGTGGAGAAATTTATAGACTCATCTAGAGTGGCATATTATTGCCATCATCCCTGAATATACAAAATATCGGAATACCTCAAAAAGAGTGGGATTTTAAAGGCAATATCAAAAGATAAAAAATATATTTATTAATACACAGAAATTTTACATATACAAGTGATTACACAAAAGATTGTACATGAATATTTTGCACAGTATAGCATGCGATATATGCAGAAATAAAGCAATAAAGAGCGTTTTCCAACGCGTTTCGATTAGTACAAACAATTAGCTTCTTCAGGGAAGCCACTCTCTGAAAACACAAAATATCAAATCCAAAACATTGAAAAGAATATGAATGAAACAAAAAACAGTGTATATATTTAGTATTCAGGTTGGACAACTCACATTACCACCTTCTGGTCCAAGACACAATTGTCTCTCATGCCAGTCAGACAGCTTTGTATAGAACTCTTGAAATAATATACCGCAAAAAAAGCCCACGAGTCAAAAAGACTCTTTGATAGATGTATAAACAAGCTCCTCTATCGATGTCACCAATTCCTGATATCAAGGCAAAAGGAGACCCATACGATCCAAAAAATAATAACAATAAGAAAATAACACATCTAAATTGCATAAACACCAAAAAACTTGCAAAATAAAGCACAAAGGTATTTAGACCAAAGTAAGGGACATAGGGACAATTCCAAAGAACACTTACGAGACAAAAGGTATGAAGTATCCTATCCCGCATTTCTCGGCATTATAAGCCTTGTGTGCAAAACTGGAATCCTTCAAATAGATTAATGCCCCTGAGAATGACATTAGCAAAGCCAGCATCTCCCAGGCTTCTGGTATCTGCCTTAAGTAGCCCCCGAGAGGAAAAGGCGCCAAAATGAGCCCCCTCCATAACCCAATCAGCTGTACGAACGCCGAGTGTGGGTGGGAGGACTCTGGAGGGAGGGGCCACACGCAATGAAACAAATAGAAACAAAAATATCACCCCACCTGTGGGAAAGAAAATTCTATACATACCACAATGACCCTTCAAAAATAAAAATGATAAAAACCACATATGCATAAAGTACATAGCTTTCCGTCATCTACCTCTAGCATCGTCGCTTACACGCTAACATCTAGGGGAATCAAGTGGGACCCAGCGTGACCGCAGCAAAGGATAAATGCAGCCCTTGCTGACACTAGGTTTGGGGCTGTGGTGTCACCGCTCAGGTGACCAGTCACCTGGCCAATCCCAACCCGGCGGTGACGCGTCCACCTGGAACCGGAAGTTGTCTCCTTGCCATACCACCGGAACCGGAAATTATCTCACTCTTATCCAGAACTGGAAATGACCTCGCAGTACATCCCAATGCGTAGGTCAAGGAAGGAGGGCAGCAGTGTCGTAACCAAGGAGACACTTCGCTGTCACAGATGTCAAAAATTGAATTTTAGGCCAAAAATAATCGCCAGGGCATCACTACACAATTCAACCTTCACCAACAAGGGACAAAACACCCCGCAGCATTGAAAAAACATCGGCGCCACACGTTGAGGCCCCACATTCAAAGCTTTCCCCATTTTAAAGAGGGGATAAGGGGGACCAACCCCAAACACTTTGGGGTACATAGGGGCCAAAAGTGGCCACCGAGGCAACCACCCCCAGATTGCCCCCACCCCAAAAGGGATCAAAAACATCCCGCAGCACCGGAAAACCCTGGCACAGCGGGATGAGGTCCCACATCCCCCCCTCCCTTCCCCCAGAAAAACGTCTGGATAACCAATACCCCCCCATGGGGCCAACTCCGATCAAAAATACATCGGAGTGTTGGGGGTGAGGACATGACATACCACTCCAGGGCATACTAATATGGTGTCATGGTTCCACCTCCAGGCCAGACTAACACCACCCGACACAGGAAAAAATGCCCAAGATGGATCAGAGTACGACCACACCACAGATCTTTGTCTACTATACCCCGGTCAGCTATTCAGGTCTCTTTATGCCACATTCCTGGCACAGGGGAGCCCACTGGGTGAAGGGGACTCTGTTTCCCCATTTCTGTTGCCCTTTGTGGGCGGCCCGGGATGTGCCATAGTGACGACACTGTGGTGTGGTCATCCTCTGATCCATCTTGGGCATTTTTTCCTGTGTCGGGTGGTGTTAGTCTGGCCTGGAGGTGGAAGCATGACACCAGATTAGCATGCCCTGGAGTGGTATGTCATGTTCTCACCCCCAACACTCAGATGTATTTTTCATCGGAGTTGGTCCCATGGGGGGTATTGGTTATCCAGAGATTTTTCTGGGGGAAGGGAGGAAGGGGGATGTGGGACCTCATCCCACTATGCCAGGGTTTTTCGGTGCTGTGGGATGTTTTTGATCCCTTTTGGGGTGGGGGCATTCTGGGGGTAGTTTCCTCGTGGTCACTTTTGGCCCCTATGTACCCCGAAGTGTTTGGGGTTGGTCCTCCTTATCCCCTCTTTAAAATGGGAAAGGCTTTGAATGTAGGGCCTCATCGTGTGGCGCCGATGTTTTTTCGATGCTGCGGGTTGTTCTGTCCCTTGTTGGTGAAGGTTGAATTGTGTAGTGATGCCCTGGTGATTATTTTTGGCCTAAAATTAAATTTTTGACCCCTGTGACAGCGAAGTGTCTCCTTGGTTACGGCACTGCTGTCCCCCTTCCTTGACCTACTCAGTAGGATGTACTGCGGGGTAATTTCCGGTTCTGGATAAGAGTGAGATCATTTCCAGTTCCGGTGGTATGGCAACGAGACAACTTTCAGTTCCGGGTGGATGCGTCACCGACGGGATGGGATTGGCCAGGTGACGCCACAGCCCCGAACCTAGTGTCAGCAAGGGCTGCATTTATCCCTTGCTGCAGTCACGCTGGGTCCCACTGGATTCCCCTAGATGTTAGCGTGTAAGCACCGACGCTAGAGGTAGATGACGGAAAGCTATGTACTTTATGCATATGTGGTTTTTATCATTTTTATTTTTGAAGGGGTCAAGTGGTATGTATAGAATTTTCTTTCCCACAAGTGGTGTATGTGATATTTTTGTTTCTATTTGTTTTATTACGTGTGGCCCCTCCCTCCAGAGTCCTCCCACCCACACTCTGCGTTTGTACAGCTGATTGGGTTATGGAGGGGGTAATTTTGGAGCCTTTTCCTCTCGGGGGCTACTTAAGGCAGACGACAGAAGCCTGGGAGACGCTGGCTTTGCTGATGTCATTCTCGGGGGCATTAATCTATTTGAAGGATTACAGTTTTGCACACAAGGCTTATAATGCCTAGAACTGCAGGATAGGATACTCCATTACTTTGGTCTAAACACCTTCACGCTTTATTTTGCACATTTTTTGGTGTTTATGCAATTTAGATGTGTTATTTTCTTATTGTTATTATTTTTTAGATCGTATGGGGCTCCTTTTGCCTTGATATATGTCTGCACATAAGGAATTGGTGACATCGATAGCGGAGCTTGTTTATACATCTATCAAAGAGTCTTTTTGACTCGTGGGCTTTTTTTTGCGGTATATTATTTCAAGAGATCTATACAAAGCTGTCTGACCGGGATGAGAGACAATTGTGTCTGGGACCAGAAAGTGGTAATGTGAGTTGTCCAACCTGGATACTATATATATATACTGGTTTTTGTTCCATTCATATTCTTTTCAATGTTTTGTTTTGATATTTTGTGTTTTCAGAGAGTGGCTTCCCTGAAGAAGATAATTGTTTGTACTAATCGAAGCGCGTTGGTAACGCTCTTTGTTGCTTTATTTCTGTATATATCGCATGCTATACTGTGCAAAATATTCATGTACAATCTTTTGTATAATCACTTGTATATGTAAAATTTCTGTGTATTAATAAATATATTTTTTATCTTTTGATATTGCCTTCAAAATCCCACTCTTTTTGAGGTATTCCGATATTTTTTAAGCTACAAGAATGTAATGTAAATATTTTATTCCTGAGTGATGATACTGCAATCTCTTTTACAGATGTGGCATCTAAAATCAAATAAATATGGAGGATAACAAGCTCCAATGAAGAGCAAAGAGAATATCAGGAAATTCAAAGTTAAAGAAGAGATCCTTTCGGGAAGAATATTGGATAAAAGATTTATACTTCATATTTATAACTATTTTATCTTATTCAACAAGGTTTTTCTAACCTAACAGAACTTGAAGAAGACATTTTAAAGACATTTCATGAAGAAAAAAATGAAACAGAAGAAACTTTATCTATCTACTATAAATAAATAATTTGGGATTCAAAAATTTGTCGTGGTTGAACTGGATGGACTTGTGTCTTTTTTCAACCTGACTATGTAACTATTTGTCCACATATACATTTTTTGATTATTAAATTATTCTGAAATTAATGTTATTTTTAGGTTACAACTGCACAATCATTCTAGTTAATAGAACATATTTTGTTCATAACTTAAGAAACATATCACTCTTAAAAGAACAATGGGACATTATGACAAGTTTTAGAGTGTAAAGTATATTTTCAAAGAGCTAAAATATTATTTGAGCACAAATATAGAAATATATTTTTGCATAACTTATTTTAATAATAATAATTATTATTAATATTATTATTAATAATTATTGATATTAGTCATCATTATGTTATACATTTTTACAATCTATGCAATTATTTTAAGATTTTGAATAGATAGATCTAAGAGGAGTTAAAGTGAAGAGAAGAGTGATTAGAAGGAGAGTTATTTCTAGTTGCTTCAATTCTGAGGATTATTGTGACCTATCATTTGATACAAGGATGTGTATATGTGACATGAATGAAGTTTGAATGTATTAAATTAATTTAATATAATTAATCATAATTCAGGGGGAATTGTTAGAATATTATTCCAAATTCATAATTAGGCACTTATAGGTGTTACATTGTATTCATGGCAAGCTTGCAAATCATATTTGGTTTTATGATTAGTCATAGTAAATAGTATGTGTGAATGACCTTGATCAAATGTTCAGTGAAAAATATTCTAATCTGAAGCTGAGTTATTAATAAGTTTCTGGTGTATGAGGATGATGTATAAGGTATTTTGGTATAGAATGTCATGAGAACACAAACATAGACATGTGTCTACGTAGCTAAAGGAATAATACATTGTGGATTATATCCTGTTAAGTTAAGTTTAGAGTAGTCTCAGTCATATTAATAAGTATTAGTATATAGTTACTTAATGAAAAGTTGCTAATATGTGTTCATAATATATAGATGTTTGGTTATATGGCATTACATGATCAGCACATTACTTCAAGTATGGAGTGTTTCATGTGGGCTTGTCAATCAAGCTCCATATGACTCTTTGAGTTAGTATCTACTTTTGTATAGCAAATTACTTAAGTTAGCAGAAATTAATGTGTGCCATTGATGTTTGAGGTTATGACGTTCACATGTAACATACAAGCCAACGTTCCATATTGAAGGGAGACAGACACACACACACACACTAGAGAGATGACACTGACATATTCCTACAAAGAGACTGATAAGTTGGGACAGCTGAATTCTGCCAGAAGTCTAAGAACACCATTTCCTGCTTCTTTTTGGATGACACAAGACAGCATGGACAGAAGGCAGCAGCCATGAAGCACACATACTTTCATAAGCTTATTACAGCTTTATAACTATTTATTCTATTTCATATATTTTTACCCACACTTAACTGAACTATTATACTTTTTACATTGTATTTGTGATGCCAACTGTGTGACAATAAACTCACACTTTGTTTCAAGTCAGTTTGACTATCAATGCTATGCATCCGGAAACGCCCTTGAGATACAAGAATATTAGATATTAATAATATTCTTCAACGACTTTATTAATTTATGTGCACTGTGTACTCTATAGGTCTAGCCACAGTTTAATTTATCATTTTTTAAGTTGTTTATTCACTTGGTAGTGCAAGGGACCACACTCTTCAGACCAATGCAGTTAGCATCAGTGCCCCTGATCACCGTCACATCCATTCAGTATTCCCCAACCAGTGCAGCTAACTACAGTATCCCTGATCATCTCCACATCAGTACACAGTGTTATCAGACCAGCAGGGCTGCCATCAGGCAGGTACAGGCAGTACTCTTGTCAGGGGCCAGGACCACTCCTCCTTCAGCAACATCACATGAAATTAAACTGCCAAGCACCGGCCGGGCCCACGCAGCTCCCGCTATAGAGAAGGAAAAGAGAGCTGTGACTAGAGAAGAGGCAATCTGTGGGATGTCAGTATATCTCCCCCGTTCGCCCCCTCCTTTCTCCTGTCAGCAGTGGAGAGAGAGTGTCTCTTACCTGGTTCGCCACTTAGCTTGTTGCCCGGTCTGTTTCCCTCCCGATTGGCCATGGCGGTGCCAATCAAGAAACTAGGTTCTACTGGAGCATCATGGGACATGCATTCCCAGAAGATTGACTGTCCCATTGTTGTGCACAGCCAGCAGACTTCAGCCCCCAGCATGCACGCTGCTGGGAGAGAGAGTCTGGAACCCAGGAAGAAACCGAGGGAGTGATTGCTATAGGACACAGGGAAAATAAAGAACTGTTCTGGGGGTAGCCAGAGAGGGAGCCATGCTGTAGCATTGCCATCCGGGAGAGGGCCACGCTGTACCATTGAAATCAGAGAGGGATCCACGCTGTGTCCATGCCATCAGAGAGGGAGCCATGCTGTGCCCATGCCATCAGAGAGGGAGCCACGCTGTACCCGTGTCATCAGAGAGGAAGGCACGCTGTGCCCGGGCCATCAGAGAGGGAGCCACGCTGTGTCCGTGCCATCACAGAGGAAGGCACACTATGCCCGGGCCATCAGAGAGGAAGACACGCTTTACCTGTGCCATCAGAGAGGGAGCCATGCTGTGCCTGTGCCATCAAAGAGGAAGCCATGCTGTGCCCGGGCCATCAGAGAGGGAGCCATGCTGTGCCCGTGCCATCAGAGAGGGAGCCATGCTGTACCTGTGCCATCATAGGGCAAGCCATTCTGTGCCCCACTGTGTCCGTGCCATCAGAGAGGGAGCTATGCTGTGCATGAGGGAGCCATGCTGCCCAGGACCACCAGAGAGGGAGAAAAACTAAGCCAGTACCATGGTACAGACATGCTACACTACTGACCAGAGTCGGCCTGGGCAACCCAGAGTGAGCAAACGTCCAGCCGAGGGTCTGTTGGCCATTATCCATTACTGCTCCTGGGGACTGAGCTATTAGGAATTGCCTAACCTGCTATCCCTCTAGGCCTTATTGACTGACGTAACACGTGCCAATGAGCTCCAATGCAGGACTGCCAGGCCATAAGAATGGGGGGGTGGTGGCAAAATGTTTTGCCGCACTAGGTGACATCAACCCCAGTGACGCCACTGTCCCCTGTGCTTTATATTTGGATTTTATTTAATATCCTTCTCCTACTTCCGGTTCCGGCGCCGCATGAACTAGCTGCGCCATTGCCTAGCTCCCACTCCAGAGCCCCACAAACCGGCATTAAAAGCCTGTCTCAGCGGCCCCAACGCCTCTAACACGGCTCCGGGTGCCTCCCAACGATCCCCCCGCTGTTATGGATCGATTTGTGGAAAAAACGTGAGTCCACTCGTACGCGGCCGCGGCGGCACCTCAGGACCGGCCGCAAATCGAGCCCCCGGCTATGGCCTACACCGCTCCAGCTCCTCAGGCCTCTCTGGCGGAGAATCCAGATGTGGCCATGGAGGTAAGCGGGGTCACCTCCCCTGCATCCCTAGCACCCACTGCTCCATCCCTGCTCCATGGGCACACTCTCCTACCTCCCCCAGCCCTGACTGGGGAAGCTCAGCCGCCCTCCCAAGGGGACGATGGACACACTAGCCGCATTTCCCACGCAGTGGTGGCTCTGTTATCTCCCATGATTGCTGCATCGGTGGAGAAAGCCATACATGCTGGGATGAAATAAATTAAGGCTCAACTTACAGAGCATACAACCAGGATGAATGAATTAGAACACCGCGTCTCTGAGGTGGAAGACGATTTATATCAATCCCAAGCCACAGAACAATCACAGGAAAAAACGAACCAATATATTATCCAAAAATTTGATGATTTGGAGAACAAATCCAGACGCTCCAACCTGCGGTTCCTCTGTGTTCCTGAGACGCTCCCCACAGCCAATCTGAACGACTTCTGCGTTAAATGCATACCAGAAGCCATGGGTCTCACGGGACCCTTCACGGTGGAACGGACTCACCGTATGGGATCATTCTATGAGGACCGCAAGTCCCCCCGCCCTATCATTGCCAAATATCTAAACTATACGGACAAAGCCCTTATTCTTCAAAAATTCCGGCAATCACCATCCTTACAGACTGATGGCGTCAAAATTTTGATCTTTGCGGACTATTCCATTGAAGTATCCAAAAAACGCAAAGCCTTCCAACTGATTTGCTCGGAACTTTTTAAACTGCAAATTAAATTCTCTCTGGCATTCCCTGCTGTACTTCGACTTAAATCCCCAAAAGGGAACACCTTTCATTTCAGGACCCCTCAGAAGCAGAAGCATTCCTGCGATCTCTCCGGTCGGATTCGTCTCCAGCCACGCCTTCTAAATCTGCCTCCACCATCCGCTCTCTGGATCAGAGGAGCCCTAGGAAGGACTCCCCCAAACGCTTTCGGGCCTCGGCTCCGGATCATCGCCACCGCAACACTCTACGCTGAAGTCTCCCCTGCCACCTTGTTCCTGGCTTCCACGTTTTTTCCAGGTCGTATGGCAAGTTTGATGTAGTGGCTGCTTACTCCAGTACTTTTTTTATTTTTTCTACCTTCCCTCATCATCTACCTCTTCTCCAGCATATAACCTCCCAGTACTGGGAGCTACTCCTTGCCGAATACGAAGGACCTGGGTTTCCTGGCGCAGCATGCGTCCTGTCTATGCTCAATTTTGTTCCGTTACTTGAGTTCACGGTCCGGTTTCAGGTTATCATATATTATGTTTTTTATGCTCTATGCTGATGTTGATTTTCTCTTGATTACATGTCCTGCCTTAACCTTGTTTCTAGTATATGACATGTTCATGCATGACTCCACTGTGTACTGACTCCCCACACTCCAATCGGCCGTCGCGCCATGGCACATATTTTTAGCGTGACCCTCAGTCGTCCTCGGGACTGCAATCAATTAAATTTCTCGCTTATGGGGCCCTGCTCTGGGAGCCCCCCCTACACAGTGAACTCATGCGGAAAAAAGAGAAGTGCATGCGATTGTTGTTCATTCTTCTTTTGTTACCACACATCCCCCTGACCCTTCCTCCTATAGCACCCTCCTCCCCCCACCCCCCTGCTATTTTGGGTTCATCGCCCCTTTCCACAAGAGTCTCTGGACAAGGTACCATTTATCATATTTCCGCCGAGCTACGCCCTTCCACCGTGCCCTTTTACGCTACATATCTTATTGTCCACATCCACGTCCTCCCTCATTCTTAGAGTAGTCTCCTGGAATGTCAAGGGTCTTCGTTCTCCCCACAAGAGAGTGAAGATCCTTCGGCACCTTAAACGACTTAAGGCAGACATTGCCCTGCTACAGGAGTCTCATCTCCAAGCCCCCGATTTCCAGCGCATGCAAAAGATGTGGGTGGGAACGGTGCATGGAGCTGAATCAGTGGGACGGGAAGCTGGTGTCCTCCTTTTGATTCATAAGAACCTTCCCTGCACGGTTATCTCCACGCTTTCAGATAGCAAGGGACGCTTCTTCACAGCAAAAGTGAAGATAGGTACCAAGGAAATCCTGATCTCTAGCATATATGCCCCTAATAATCCCACTATACAATTTTACAGCGAGCTCTCGACCTGGTTGATTAATTTTGCTCACTTGTCTCACCTAGTAGGGGAAGATTTTAATGACGTTATGCATCCCTCGGTGGATAGGTCCTCCCCTAAACGTCACTTATCGGGCATTAGCGCATCCCATCCTACCTTATTTGCCTCCACCATGGACTCCTTACACATGGACAGACCTATGGCGTCTATCTCATCCTGTAGACAGAGATTTCACTTTCTACTCCAACCCCCATAGATCCCTGGCCAGACTTGACTACTTCTTTGGTTCCGATGACATCATGCACATGGTTTTGGACTCATAAATTCACGATATAGTGATCTCTGACCATGCTCCGATAGGGATCTCCCTAGACAGGCTTCCTTGACAACAATTCAGACTTTATAAAGTACATGAAACAGGCCTGGGCAGATTACTCCTCCACAAACGCCCTCCATGCGGCAGACCCTAACCTATTTTGGGATGCTGGGAAAGCTTAACTCAGGGGACGCATTATCTGCTACGCTAATTCTTTCAAACGCAATGCACTCAAACATTACAAATCTGCTAGTTCCAGATTGCATGCTGCCCAATGGCAGCTTTCATCCTCAGATTCTCCTTTACATCGCGATGAGTGGGTGGCAGCCAAGTCAGCCTTCGATACCTGGGCTGATACCCTTGAAATTACTAAAAAGTCTCACTTGGACGCCACCCTCCATAAGTTTGGTAATGAAGCTGGGAAACTCCTTTCCAGACTATGCAAGGTTGGCCACCGTCCAACCCACATCACTTCCCTTTGTGATCACACGGGACGCTCCCACTCTACCCCCCAAGCTATAAATGAGCTTATGCTGCGGTATTACACAAACCTATACGCCCCAGACCCCATCGTGCAGGAAAAGGCACGATCCTTCCTGGAAAAACTGTCACTTGTTCACAAAATTCTGCTCGGACTTCGTAAGGTACTGCGCCTAACCCCTAATGAAACCTGGAGGGAAACCCAGCTTAAGATTGCCCACAGGGCCTATATCTCTTTCCTCTCTCCCAAAGCTAATCGAGACGGTGCATCTTGCCCCCACTGCCGTTAACTGAAGCCGCCCCTCTCACACCGCCTATGGTCTTGCCCGACTATTTCTACCTTCTAGGACCAAGTCTTGGCTTTTATTTTTTATGTCACGCTACTGAAACTACCCAAGGAACCTCTGCTTCTAATCTTCGGTTATTGGGACCCCCTATTGCTGCCGTGGTCTGCTCCTTCAGGAATTACCCCTCCCAAAGGGACCCACTCACCTTCTATGAACTGGGTTCTGCTATGCCTCCTTCTGGCCCGACGTCTTATACTCCAGCACTGGCTATCTCCACTTGGCCCCCCAGTCAAACAACTCCACAACTAGCATCTCTCCCTTTTTTACAAAGAAAGGCTTCTGACAGACTTCTCCCACGTCAAACGAAAATCATCATTCCTCTCTAGGTGGCAAATGTTCATCGCATCAATTCTGTCACCAACTGATCAACAAGCATTGGAACAATTTTCTTTTATATACAACAGGTCGTACACCCTCTGATATTACTATCTGACCTCCTCCATAGGCTCGCTCGCTTCAAAGCCCTTCTCCAGGATTCTTTTCTATGGACACTACAAACGAACCCTTCAAAGCGCAATTTTATATACTTCGCCAATCCCCTTCCTCTCCCCCTCCTCCTCTCCCTCCCTTCCCCTCCCTTTTTTCCTCCATTCCCTCCCTTTACTTTCTTTATTTAGTTTCTAGAACTTGCTTGATAATTCATGGCTAGGTCTTAGATCTCTTTGAGCCTGCTTATAGCACCTGCTACTGTTAGGGTTCAAAACAGTCACTGATCTATCCAGTCTGGTCCGTATT
This sequence comes from Lithobates pipiens, assembly GCF_037356315.1. NCBI lineage: Eukaryota > Metazoa > Chordata > Amphibia > Anura > Ranidae > Lithobates > Lithobates pipiens. The sequence goes on from NW_027507903.1 coordinate 394,735,725, forward strand.
ATACTTTATTATTACTGTTCTTACTGTTATTGAACGTCTTTTGTATCTCACGGTATCTCAAGGAAATGCATTGGATTTGTATCTTTTCTTTTTTTTATTTTATTTTTTTATTACATTTTTTTATATGTGCCTTTGTATTTTCTATTTCCCAATAAAAATTATTTGAAAAAAAAAAATATATATATATCCTTCTCCTTGGATAGGACACCTGAGGCTGCCAAGCTGGCATTACGGAGTTGCATTGTGAAAATGGATGCAACTCCGTCATCTTCATCCCAATATCACCCATCCCTCTCTCCACAATGCATCCCCATCCACGCCCAGCATCGCCCATCCCTCTTCAGGATGCTGGGCGTGGATGGGGATAAAGGTATTGTGCTTTAGTGTCATGGTCGTCCCCGGAATCCAGTGACATATGGGAGGCCTGCCCGCGGAATCCCAACGTTGAGAAGTAATCAGTATCCTTGGGCGCGCGTTGGCGTGAACGGACGCACGCGGGTGCATGTTGGTACGAACGGGCGCACACGGGTGCGCGATGTTGCGAAAGGGCGCCCGCGGGTGAGCGATGGTACGAACGGGCGCACGCGGGTGCACGATGTTGCGAACAGGCGCGCGCGGGTGCGCGGGGTCACGAAGGGGCGCACGGTTACACGCGGGCGCGCGCAGACACGCCGTGCGACCATTCTTGGCGCCCAAAGGGCTATTTAAGGAACATGTTACTGTGCCTCCTTGCTGTCCAGTCTACAGCGTGTCCGGCTATTCTGCTTTCTGCTACCCGATTGTCTTGATCCCTGTACCCGGCTTGTTCCTGTCTAACTACGCTTCTGCCTCTTCCTGTGTACCGTTGTTGCCCGCCTGTTACCGACCCAGCTTGTACTTCTGACCTTGCTTCTGCCACCTGCTGTTCCAGCCTGACCACCTGTGCCTGCTGCTGTCTGCTGTCTGCCACCTTCTGTTCCAGCCTGACCACCTGTGCCTGCTGCTGTCTGCTGTCTGCCACCTGCTGTTCCAGCCTGACCGCCTGTGCCTGCTGCTGTCTGCTGTCTGCCACCTGCTGTTCCAGCCTGACCGCCTGTGCCTGCTGCTGTCTGCTGTCTGCCACCTGCTGTTCCAGCCTGACCGCCTGTGCCTGCTGCTGTCTGCCACCTGCTGTTCCAGCCTGACCGCCTGTGCCTGCTTCCGTCTGCTGTTCCGACCTGTCTGCCGGGTGCCTACTTTCCAGCGCCCCTGTGGATCCTCCGCTCCTCAAGGTCCGGACCAGTCCTACACCAGTTCGGCACTTGTGCCCTCTGAACTCCTGAATTCCTGTTTCCACTCCCAGGGATTCTCGAGCCAGAGGCTTACGAGAGGCCGCTCCCTGAATTCTGGGCTCTTATACCAGGTACGTGACATTTAGTCAGTCAAGAGTTGTTTTATTGATTGATTTGATTGATTCATGTATCACACCACACCCCACCAAAGGACTCGGTAAGATGGCCCGTGGGTGGATTTGGTGGGATGGCCAGTGGGCAGTCTTGGTGGGATGACCAGTGGGACGGCCAGTGGGTGGGCCCTGGGGAATGTTGGTGGTCAGGCCCCGGTGGGCCCAAGCCTAAAGCTGTGTAAGGGGCCCCAAAATTTCTGATGGCTGCCCTGCAGACCAGTGCAAAAAGCATGCACTAATGGAAAAGAGTGCCTGGCCAAAGTATAAAAAAGCATTTACTAGGTCATACTGAAAAACAGCCAACGCGTTGGCTGTTTTTCAGTTTGGACTAATAGATGAATGTTGACTCTTTTATCCTTTGGTCTGGTGTTCATTCCATTAGTGCATGCTTTTTCTTTTCTGGTAACCTGCTGGAGTACCCACTGGAGGGTAGCCTTCCCGGTTGTGAGCAGCCTAAGCTGAGCCAGTGAGCTCTCTGAATGGTTTTGTCCTCTCACTACTTTGTATAAACTCAAATCAAAGTTCCAGCATCTCCTTGAATGCTTTTTTTCCTCACTGGACCAGACCGTTACAGCCAACTGCAGTGTCCCTGATCACTGTTACACCAGTTCAAGTGTAATTCAGCCAGAGTGTTCCTAATTTCCTCAACACTTTTCTAGTAGTGTAACCAGACCAATGCAGCCAGCCACAGTGTTATTGATTGCTGCCACACCATGGCAGAAGCCATACCAATCACAATGTGCATGTCCGTTAGCCACACGAGTCACAGTATTACCAGACCAGTTTATGCCAGAAACAATGTTCATGATCGTTACCACAACTATCCCAGTGTCACCACACCAGTGCAGCCAGCAACAGTGTTCCTATTCACTGCCACACCAGTACAGTGTCACCAGACCAGTATAGGTGAGCAACAGTGTTTCTGATTGCTAGCCACACCAGTGCCAGTGTTGCCAGTGTGAGCCAGCAACAATGTTCTTATTGCCACCAAACCAGTGAAGTGTTGCCTTTGCCTACCTCTTTAACTGACCCTATCAAACTGATTTTTGTCTGCTGTCTAAAGTAATCCTTTACCTGCATACTGAGAAAAAACAGAGGAGGTGCCCCTGCGGTTTTATGGGCAAAGGATAAAGACCAGATAAAAGAGTAACAAGCGTATGTAAAAAGTAATACAATATGTATTAATTACAAAGAACATGTGAATACACAAAACTGAATGATTATAAAAGCAAAATGGATAGTCATGCTATAATAGTACAATACAGCTAGGTTCGGTAAGACATTATTGATCTCATAGTGGGAAGCCAAACAAAGTGCATAGGTACAGAAATCCCAACATTTTTCGGAATATATGTTTAAATGTTTAATTCCTTCTTCAGGGGCTGATTTAAAGCAAGCTGTATTATCTGGTGATACAACAGCAAAACAATCAAGTCAGAAGAAATATGTATATACAAACTATAAGTATACAATTATATGAACAATAGTAGGAGACAGCATGATATATAAATAGGGCAGGCATTTTGAATCTGACAATACTCACAAGTAGGGATGAGCTGAACACTCCTTGGTTTGGTTTGCACCAGAACTTGCGAACATGCAAAAAATTTGGCAGAACACGCGAACACCATTAAAGTCTATGGGACACGAACATGAAAAATCAAAAGTGCTAATTTGAGCCCGGGTTCACACTTGTGCGTTGCGAATTGAAGCTGCAGTTTCACTGCGCAGCTAAAAATCAGTTGTTCAGCGGTTCTTCTGCATTTTAGCTGCGGATCAGCTGCGAATTCAGAAGTAACCCCTGAAGTTCCTAATTAGAGCTGCGAATTTTGATCTGGCCAATCGCTTGTTATCCATTTGTGAGGCTGCTAATAAAAAGAGTGATTTTTGTGGACACTTCCTGTTTGTCCAGGCGTCTGTGGTGTGTTTTTGTTTGTTATCAAAATGTGTGCTGCTCTACCCATGATAATGCCAACATTTGTTGGTGCAAAAGCAGCAATCTTGCTGGAAGTAGAGAAGAGGAGAAGGAGGAGGAGAAGAAAATACTGGGTTGATCCCATAATTGTAAATTGGGAGGAGAGAGGCCAGTTCATGATCCTGTATGAAGACCTCCATGTGCACGATGATACATTTTTTAATTACACACGCATGTCAATAAATAGGTGAGTCATTTACCTGCCAAACCATTCCTTTTTTTGCATACATATTTCCATAGTAGGGGATGTTTGAAAAAGACACAAGTCCATCAAGTGTAACCTTTGTGTGTGATTGTGCCAGTCTTATATTTTGATAAATAAGTGTTCCCCCCCTCCCCCCCAAAACACATTGTCCCCAAGTTGATGGGGACAAGGTGCTTTGTGTGTGGGGGAGGGGAGATCCCACGCCGCTTTGTTGTGCAGATCTATGTCCAAATGATGTCACAACTGCAAATGACATAGGATCTTATTTTTGATGCCACTTATTTAACCTACATTTTTATGTAGATGAAGGATACAGGCCTTCTTTGAACAAATAATGTTCTCTACCACTTAACTTACTATTTTGAAGACTGTATGGCAAAATGTGTTTCATACATGTCATGTAACTAATCTAATGTCTTGTTGTAATTTAGTTTTGATGAATTGCTTGGATTAATCTCCCCTCGCTTGGAGCATCAGAACACGTGCTACAGAACTAGTATCCAGCCTGCTGAAAGATTACTGATCACATTAAGGTACTTTTCTTCACTGATGTCCTTTGTCATGTGAATTTTGGAGCATGTAATCCAATGTTTTTACTAATCTTCAAACATGTGTAATTCTAAAGATATAACCCAACGAAAGTTGGCGTAATAAGGATTTATTGAATTATCCAAGATATATTTAAAAAAAAAAATATATATATATATATATATATATATATAAATAAAATAACAATTGTTTATGTAGCCATCATAAATTAACATAGAAAAATGTAAAAAAAAAAAAGAAAAGGATCTCAAGTAGGCCTCTTCAACATAGTTTACCAAAAAGGTGTCCTCTTGGTCCTCAACCTTGGACAGACATCATTAATCATAGATTGTGATAGGTTTTTTGGAAAGGGGGCTCATTGGAGTAGTGACTGGCAGAAGCTGGGTCATCACTGGCAGTGCTGGGAGCAGGTCTAGCCTCTCCATGTTGACTTGGCACATACATACCCTGGTTTTTTGGGGGAGGGGGCTGATTGAAGGAATTGGGGATGGGATGAGATAGGGAATGTTACTGTGTGGCACTTCATATCTGGAGATTGCCTTTTCAAAACTAGAAGTATATGATGGGAGATTATAGGGGAGAGGTTGGTGTTGTTGTTGTTGTTCATGGTATTGCACGTATCTGGGGTAGTTAACGGGAGGTCTTGGTGATGGCACATATGGCACTTTAACCACTTCAGCCCCGGACCAATTGTCAGCCTAAGGACCAGAGGTCTTTTTACAATTTCGCACTGCACTGCTTTAACTGGTAATTGCGCGGTCATGCAATGTTGTACCCAAACAAAATTTGTGTCCTTTTCTTCCCACAAATAGAGCTCTCTTTTGATGGTATTTGATTGCCTCTGCGATTTTTATTTTTTGCGATATAAATGGAAAAAGACTGAAAATTTCGAGAAAAAAATATATTTTCTACTTTTTGTTATAAGAAAAATCGAATACACTCAATTTTAGTCATACATTTAGGGCAAAATTTATTCAGCCACATGTCTTTAGTAAAAAAAAAAAGTCAATAAGCGTATATTTATTGGTTTGCGCAAAAGTTATAGCGTCTACAAACTAGAGTACATTTTCTGGAATTTACACAGCTTTTAATTTATGACTGCCTATCTCATTTCTTGAGGTGCTAAAAGGGCAGAGCAGTACAAACCCCCCCCCCCCAAATGACCCCATTTTGTAAAGTAGACACCCCAAGGAAATTGCTGAGGGGCATGTTGAGCCCATTGAATATTTTTTTTTTGTCCCAAGTGATTGAATAATGACACAAAAAAAAAAGTTTACAAAAAGTTGTCACTAAATGATATATTGCTCACACATGCCATAGTTATATGTGGAACTGCACCCCAAAATATATTCTGCTGCTTCTCCTGAGTGTGGGGATACCACATATGTGGGACTTTTTGGGAGTCTAGCCACGTACGGCACCCCGAAAACCAATCACTGCCTTCAGGATTTCTAAGGGTGCACATTTTTGATTTCACTCCTCACTACCTATTACAGTTTCAAAGGCCATAAAATGCCAAAATAACACAAAACCCCCCCAAATGACCCCATTTTGGAAAGTAGACACCCCAAGGAAATTGCTGAGGGGCATGTTGAGCCCATTGAATATTTTTTTTTGTCCCAAGTGATTGAATAATGACAAAAAAAAGTTTACAAAAAGTTGTCACTAAATGATATATTGCTCACACATGCCATAGTTATATGTGGAATTGCACCCCAAAATATATTCTGCTGCTTCTTCCCCCCCAAATGACCACATTTTGGAAAGTAGACACCCCAAGCTATTTACTGAGAGGCATGTTGAGTCCATTAAATATTTTATATTTTGCCACAAGTTGCAGGAATATTACAATTTATTTATTTTTTTGCACAAAGTTGTCACTAAATGATATATTGCTCACACATGCTATGGGCATAAGTGAAATTACACCCCAAAATAAATTCTGCTGCTTCTCCCCACATGTGGGGGACTTTTTGGGACCCCGAAAACCACATACTGCCTTCCGGATTTAAATATAAAACGCTACCAAAAAAACTGTTAGTGATCGCAGGGATCAGGCCTGACTCTGCAAACGCTGCAGTTATGTGTTTAGTGTTTTGTAAGTGACAGTGATCGATCGATACTGCACTTGGGTGGGCTGGGCGGAGGGGCAAAACGCAGGTGCCAGCAGGTATCTGGGCTGATCCTGCTAACAATGCATTTTTTTGGAACCCTAAACTGCTGGGGACGCTAGTATAGATATAGATATTGATCTGTTCAGATTCTATACCACTACGGGAGATTTATGCTTTGTGCGTGGGTGTTAGCGGTACTGGCACTAACCTAGCGCTGCCTGGGGTGATGCAGACCCTGACCCTAAAACCTAATTGATATCACCCGCCGGGTGATCAGGGGGTTAAACCTTTATTGGGCAATAAATGGTGGGTGCCCTGATGCTATGAAAAGCAAACTAACCAGAGTCACCCATAACACTTATACAGTGATCACTGGTGAAAGGGTTAACTAGGGGAGATCAGGGGGTTAAAATCTTTATTAGGTAGTATATGGGGGTCCCTGGCGCTATATAAAAACCTGACGGGGAACCTAAATAACTAACTGGCTAACCAGCGTCACCAGTGGCACTTATATGGTGATCACTGGTGCAAGGGTTAACTAGGGGCAATCAGGGGGTTAAAACCATTATTGGGTAGTATATGGGGTTACCTAGCGCTATAAAAACCTGGCGGTGAACCTAAAAAAATAACTAGCTACCTAGCGGCACTAGTGACACTAATGCAGCGATCAGAAAAATGATCGCTTAGTGACACTGGCAAAAGGGGCTGAAAGGGTTAACTAGGGGCAATCAGGGGGTTAAAACCATTATTGGGTAGTATATGGGGGTACCTAGCGCTATAAAAATCTGGCGGTGAACCTAAACAAATAACTTGCTACCTAGCAGCACCAGTGATACTAATGCAGCGATCAGAAAAACAAAAAATGTCTGCCTATGTGTACCTACATGTCAGTGTAGTGTTGGTGCATACTTACTTTCTCTGTTCTCCTCGCAGTCCAGTCAAAAAGACCGCCCTGAGGAGAATGACATCACTTCCTCCCTGCCTGTGTTTACAATACACAGCGGGGGAAGCTTCTCATTCGCCAGGAGCGATCGAGAGGGGATGGCCAGAAACCAACGGCCATCCCCTCATCCCAGATCGCTCCTGCAGCGAAACGGACCGCCGCATCCAGCGGGAGGGGGTCCGATCGGACCCCCCACCCGCTGGAAGGCGAGCACGTACATATACGTGCTTGTGCCTGTCGGTGCCATTGCGCCGACGTACATTGCCATGCGGCGGTCCTTAAGTGGTTAAATGAAGCTTCCTCACATGGCTGTGAGAAGGAGTGCAGCACTTGTTCAATAGTGTTTCGCATTTCAAAGTAGCGCTCTGGTGGTACCTTTTTAATTAGAGGGACAAAACCGAGCGCCAGTATAGTATCCAGACATAAAAAAGCATCCACCTTTTCTGACATGTTTTTCAACATTTCAAGTAGGTGCTCACTTATGTCCGGTTGGGATTGAGGTGCTCGTCTCCATGGCACTTTGGCTGGCAGAACAATGTCTGCAGTAGCAGAGGAGGGCCCAGGGATAGGCTCTGCCACTTTGGATTGGTTTCCCAAAGATTGGACGAGCTTTGGATTTGTGATAAATCATCTGTACCTTCTGGAAATTCAATGTGGCCTTGGGCCTCCGTTTGAGCCTCTGGTTGGTCCTCCATTACATCTTGTTCCTCCCAACTAGCTTCTGTCCTGTTTTTCAAAAATAAAGAGGGGAACTTAACTAGGCATAATCAAAGTTAAAGAGGGATTCCACCTAAAAAAATATATTAAAAGCCAGCAGCTATAAATACTACAACTGCTGACTTTTAATAAATGGACACTCACCTGTCCCGGGTTCCAGCGATGCCGGCAGCCGAGGCCGATCGATCGCTCGGCTCTCGGCTGCTGCCGTCACCATTCTAGGTGAGGGAATCAGGAAGTGAAGCGAATCGGCTTCACTTCCCGGTTCCCTACTGCGCATGCGCGAGTCTCGCAGCGCAATAGAAATTCTCCGCGCTGTCACTGGGACCCGTGTGTGTCCCAGCAGACAGCGCGGCAGGACAGGGAGTCTATGCCCGGAAGTGGGTGTAAATACCTGTCTTTGACAGGTATCTCCACCCCCCTCCCCCCTGTAAGGTGCCAATTGTGACACCGGAGGGGGGGAGGGTTCCGATTAGCGGAGGTTCCACTTTAGGGTGGAACCCCGCTTTAAGAGGTTAGCAGATACATAGATGATATAGATGAAAACTTACTCCCTCATCTCCACAATGGGTTGCAGAAAATCTAAGTCCCTGGCAAACATATAGGGTACCCTTGGCGCTGCCCCCGAGCCACTCCTTGCTTCTTTGACGTGACGCATGTATTTGCGATACGCATCACGTATGCTACGCCACCTTATCTGTAAGTAGTGCACTGAAAAACATAAAAAATAATAATTTTATTAATGTTTGCTTTTAGGTACCTAGCAACAGGAAATTCTTTTGGAAGTTTGCACTATGAATTTAAGGTTGGGAAGTCAACTATTAATGGCATCATTAATGAAACTTGCCTAGTCATATGGGAAGAACTGAAGGATTTGGTTATGAAGAAGCCAAAAAAATGATTGGTTGAACATATTGGAGCTGTTCTGGGAGCGTTGCAACTTCCCCAACTGTCTGGGAGCCATAGATGGGAAGCACATCCGCATCCTCAAGCCTCCAGCTAATGGGAGCCAATATTTTAATTATAAGAATTTTTTTCGTTGGTATTAATGGCAGTGGCAGACGCCGATTATACATTTATTTATATTGATGTGGGTTCTTATGGCAGCAGCTCGGATTCTAGTGTATTTTCACATTCCTCATTTGGCCGCATGCTGCGTGAGAATACACTAGACTTGCCCAATCATTCTCCCCTGCCCAGAACAACAGAGCCTTCCCTCCCACATGTATTTGTAGGAGATGAAGCATTTGCACTTTCAGAGCACATGCTCAAGCCTTTTTCAAGTCGCTCTCTGACAACAGAAAAAATAGTGTTCAATTATAGGCTCAACAGGGCACGATGAGTAGTAGAATGTTCATTTGGTATACTATGCAATAAGTGGAGATTCATGCATACTTCAATAAACCTCAGTATTGGCCATGCTATCAGTGTTGTTAAAGCAGCCTGTGCACTGCACAACTATGTGTGTGAACTAGATGGCTATCTATTTGAGGATTCCCTGAGCCATAACATGGAGGCGGCACAGTGGAATGTTACTAGGGGCACCACTACTGGTACACATATTCGTGGTGAATTCCAAAAATTCTTTATGTCACCAGCTGGGGAGGTGCCTTGGCAGATGAATTCTATATAATTAGAAAAGGTGTGTATTTGTTTGCATTATAATATCAGGGCCTTTACAAAATGAAAAGTGTGCTGTAACAAATGTTTTTTTTATGCCATTTTGATTTTTAAAAATAAAAAAAATGTTGTTCACATTTTGTGTTGTATATATTTTTTAGCAAACATAAGTGAATCTAAGATTAGTAATTAATTTAGGGACTCCTCCGTTGCTGGATGACGCTGTTGTGTACCTAATGTTGAGAGCATGTGGCCTGGTATGGATTTGTGGGTGAATGCACGCTGTTGTATAGTAAAATAATATTAGAATTCCTAAAAATTGACAACATAAAGAAACAACAGGGCAGTATCTACAGTTAGTGAAAGGGAAAAAAAAAAACTTACATTTGTCAGCCTGAACTTGGGATGAGCACATGCTCCACTCTGGCAAGATGTTTCTGGCAATTTCCAGCCAAGCACATTTTTTAAGAACGTTGTCCTTATATTTAGGATGCCGGGTTTCAGAAATCATTGGTTTCTCCCTCACAAGTCTGATCAGCTCCTCACAATCCACAGATTCTTTCACCTTTGATGCCACTTTTTGCCCTCTTTTTAACATGCTTGCTCTCCGGTCATCACCACAAAACACACAGGGGAGGAACTGGAAGAGGGGGAGGTGTAGGAGGAGGGGAGATAATTTATGTTCACACCGCAACAAAGCTGCAAATCAGATGCGTGCCCATAGAAGATAATTGGCTTGTAATTCGCACCGCAATGACCAGAAAACACACACGTTTTTTCTGCAATGTGGTGTCCAGAACTGGCTGCCTTGTGGTGGGGAAGGATGTCATTGAGTTATGTAAGACCTCATTGGACTGGAACGGATTGAATGCCTGGGCCTTGGTTGTGGCCTGAGGCGGCCGTGGGATCTGTGCATCCATCTGCATCCGGTCCTTGGCAGGGCTACTGGTAAGAGGATCTGCCTCTGGGTCTTGTGTGGGGAATAGGGGGAGATTTGAGATGCTAATTTCCCCCTGATTATCATCTGGGAGGTCTGTGTAAGCCTCTTGCAGCATGGTCTGGCTGCCACCGCCATCTTGGAGTTCACTGACCTTGTCCTCCGGGGAGAACATGAAGGTGGACAGCTTCTTGGGCTTAAATTCTTCCATTCTTTTGCAGGACATCGTTGACGGGGTCTTGCTGCAGCTCCGGGGTGTGTTTGGTGCGGTTTCGCCTTCTATAGGGGGCCTGAGTTGCTCCGTTATGCTCACTCACTGAGGAGCTGTTAGATTACGTTGCCATCTTTGGCACTGGCTAGCCACGCTCCCAAGATTTATTTCTTTTGCCACATATTTTTGTACAATGTGGAAACAATAAAAAATATACATATTTTTTATTTATTTTTTTACAAAAAGTGTTAAAATAGCAAGAGATTTATAACATGGGATGAACATACTCAGAATTACCTCCAAAATACAAATATGGGGACCCCTTTGAAGGTAGACCACACAAAAAAGCCACAAAATCCAAGGAGTACCCTTCAAAGGGCATGAATTATTAATCTAAATTCATGACCATCAAATTTTTGGGGGCCCTGGAGTGCAAGGACAGTAGAAACATCCACAAAATTGACACATTTTAAAAGATAAACATCCAAAAGAATTAATTAAGACCCATAATGAGTTCCCCTCTCACATACAGAAGAACCACCTCTGTGGGTTACATCCTAGTCCAAAGTGAATTTAAGGACTCCACCCGAGATGAGCATTACGTGCATATTGTTGATACATGGACACTCGGAAAAACATTGCCCAATGGGTGGACTTTTAACCCCAGACATTTCACTAATTGCCAAACTATGCTAGTTGAGTACCTGTTGCAGTGTGACTGTGGTTGTTACTACATAGGTAAAACCATAGAAAAACTATGGCAAAGAATCTACCGTCACATTCCGGACATGCAGACCAGTGACCCAGATTTGTGGCACAGGTCCATAATGGTCGTTTCCCTAGAGTCTCAGTCCTGGTACTGGACCTCAACAAATTCCTCCTACAACATGAGCTAAGATGGATCTCAGACTTGAATGCTACCTCACCACCTGGCCTAAATGAGGCCTTCAATTTTAAGCCATTCTTACAGGGCTTCTCATGTGTAGGTTTTGAGAGAGACATGTGACCATGTTTTTATGCCACATATGATACTCATACCTTGAGACATATTCACCAACATGTCCATCTATACATCCTGTTCAAAAATTGTGACTAAAGCCGCGTACACACGGGCGGACTGTCTGTCCAACTTAGTCCGCCGAAACACATTTCAGCGGACAGTCCGCTCGTGTGTGGGCTTCAGCAGACTTTTTCAGCGTGCAGTCTGGCGGACTAAGTATTTCGGAATTTCCGTAATATTGTCCGTCCAACTTTGGTTTCAGCGGACAGTCCGCTCGTGAGTAGGCTAGTTGGACGGACTAAGTATGGCGCATGCTCAGAAAGGATTTACACGGCGAAAGGTTGCATTGCTGTGTATTGGACGTCCTATTTCTAGTCCCGTCGTACGTGCTGTACACGTCATCGCGCAAGCTTTCAACGGACTGTTTGTTCATCGTGTGTGGTCAAGTCCGTTCATTCGAAAGTAGGACGGACTGTCTGTCGGATTGTCTGACGGACTAAGTTGGCCATACAGTCCGCCCGTGTGTACGCGGCTTAAGTCTCATTGGAGGGATGTATATACGAATGTCTCATTTTAAATATACAAGTGTCTATTTATTATTCATTTATTGTGTCCCTTCACACAGCTTTCTTGGATACTCCCATGATTTTAGGTTGTCCTACCATTACTACTTTTTTGCATCGGAGCTCCCCGGCACACGGAGGCCCCCTGGTGCTTTGGCGCCTTGTGGCACCTCCTTTGGGCTCAGTCCTATATCTGCACTGTGGACAGGTGGTTTATGCTGGTCTGCTCATGCGCGGCTCTGTCTTTTCCATTCTGACTCAGATGTACCACCCCCTTGTGTGTCGGTGACCTTGCGATGTCTGATGTCATCGTGCTGTGTGCACAGTGACGCCGGATGCTGCTTGTGCCCGGGGATTGTCCCAGACACACTTGTGACAAAGCTGATCAGAGAGGCTCATCAATTTCAGGATGGGACCTCTGGTCACCGGATGTCCATCCACACCAGGCATTGGACAACTATTAAAGTCACTTTGCAAAGCCTTTGGCCCCCAAGGCACACATAAACTTTGTGGCTCAAAAACTTGGTAGCTTGAGAAGTCCATATAGAAAGGAGGTCAATCTGGTCTAGGAATCCCAGAGAACAGGAACAGCAGCAGATGACATATGTACCCAGGCTGTGTGTTCTGTCAGACCAGACTGAAGGCAGGCAATCACTTTCTTGTCTTCCGTACAGCCTTCCCTGCAGTCTTCCCTGCAGCCTTCCTCTGGAGGTGGACCTGTGGCAGGAGGATGAGGATGGGGGAGCGCACACAGGTGGTCATTGTCAATTAGTTCACCACTCAACCCCTTGTGGATACTTGTAAATATGATAAATATTTTTTTCAAATTTGGGCCGTTGGTCCTCCTCCATTTGCTGTATCTTAAAAGTCAATATAGGCATCAATCTAGATTCAGTATAGTCCGTTCATGTCACTAATAGTGATGGATTGATGGATGAACTTCCGATGGGACGTTTCGCAAACGCGAACCGCGAACGCGGCCAAAAATTTGCGAACCACAAAGTTTGCGGCGGACCCCATTGACTTTAATGGCAGGCGAACCTTAAAAACCTACAGGTCATATTTTCAGCCACAAAATACTTACTAGCTGTGCACACATAGTCCCACAACATGGACACTGACATAACAAAAGTATTAAGTGAATCTGGGATCGACAACGACAAGCATTCTTTTTTTATCTGTGAAATTTTGACAATTCAGGAGCGCATGAAGGCCATGGAGGAGAGGCAAGGTCAGGCCAGGCTATGAAGGGGGTGCAGGAGATGATCAGTGCCACAGTCAGGGCAGCGCAGTCCTGTGCCAGTGTCCCAGTGTGCCAACCTGTGCTTGAGCCCCTCCCTCTGCCTGGCCCTTACCCCCACCTATGCAGGGCTCCACTGCGGTGGTCCGGAGGTGCCAGTCCAGTGCTGATCCTCAGCCATGGTGCTGGCACTGCCTGCTGATTGGGTTCTCCGCTGCTATCTCCCTGTCTGAAACCAGCACCGCGATAGAGACTGAGCACTGACACCAGCACCGTGATAGAGAGCACTGACACCAGCACCGAGATAGAGAGCACTGACACCAGCACCGAGATAGAGAGCACTGACACCAGCACCATGATAGAGAGCACTGACACCAGCACCATGATAGAGAGCACTGACACCAGCAACGTGATAGTGAGCACTGACACCAGCACCGAGATAGAGAGCACTGACACCAGCACCGTGATAGAGAGCACTGACACCAGCACTGAGATAGAGAGCACTGACACCAGCACCGAGATCTTGTGGGCACCCAGGTAACATCACTAGACACATCATCATTGACGTCACCTTCCCCACCGCTATAATTAGAGATCTCGCAGTAGGCAGCAACACCGGGGACCAACTTCCTCCTTGGGCTGATCTGGGTACTGTCGTCAGACTGCTGAGTGGCGGTTGTTGCTACCTCCTCTTCCTGATCCAATGCCAAGAGTGGCTGCGCATCGGCAATGTCTTGTGAGGGATTGAAAAATAATTCCTGTGACTCAAGCGGAGGGTATATGGTGGTGGTGTTGGTGGTAGTGTCTTTGGGGGTGCACACAGCAGAGAGTGAAGAGGGTGCAGATCGAGAGGATGAGGAGGGTGCAGAAGAGTAAGGCTGAGTGAGCCACTCAACCAAGTCTGGTGCGTCCTTTGACGTAATCAAACGCACCTTCTGCAATTTGCCACTTTGGCTCAAGTCTGTTGCTCCTGCCCTACCCCTACCACCCATGCAGAAGGGCCTGCCTCTTCCTCTGCCTGTCATTTTTTAAATGACCCTGTGACAAAAGTCTCTAGAGAAGTGCAGTATGTATGTGGAAGAAGGTATATAACACCACGCTTCAAGCTGTCATTTTGGGGGGCCACTGGTCTATCACACCAGTTATAATACTTTTTTTTATTGCGTTTGTCACTCTTTGTAGTATCGCTGCAGAACCGCTCAGCAGTCACAATGCTGCACAGTGGAAATGCACTATACTATGCTTTCTATATTTGCAAGTATTTTATACGTGTATTACACCCCTATATACTGCACACCAAATAGTACACCTATACCGGTCCTTAAAAGGACCTTTGTGGACCTAGTAGCTAGTGATTTGCAGACTGTCCCTCAGTCCCTACACTGATAAAAGACAGCTGCAGAATCAGTCAGCACTCAGCAGTCAAGTATAATAGGCTTTCTATATTTGAAAGAAAGTATATTATACGTGTACAGCCCTATATATACTGTACACCTATACCAGTCCTTAAAATTACCTTTGTGGACCTAATAGTAATAGCTAGTGATTAAACTGACTGTCCCTGCTCCACACAGTGTCCTGTCCCTACACTGACAAAAGACAGCTGCAGAATTGGTCAGCAGTGCACTCAGCAATCAGCAGCACAGCAGTCAGCAGCAGTGCACCAGAACCCTATATACTGTACACCTATACCAGACCTTAAAAGGACCTTTGTGGACCTAGTAGCTAGTGATTTGCAGACTGTCCCTCAGTCCCTACACTGATAAAAGACAGCTGCAGAATCGGTCAGCACTCAGCTCAGCAGCCAAGTATAATAGGCTTTCTATATTTGAAAGAAAGTATACTGTATTATACGTGTACAACCATATATACTGTACACCTATACCAGTCCTTAAAAGGACCTTTGTGGACCGAATAGTAATAGCTAGTGATTAAACTGACTGTCCCTGCTCCACACAGCGTCCTGTTCCTACACTGACAAAAGACAGCTGCAGAATTGGTCAGCAGTGCACTCAGCAATCAGCAGCACAGCAGTCAGCAGCAGTGCACCAGAACCCTATATACTGTACACCTATACCAGTCCTTAAAAAGACATTTCTGGACCTAATAGCTAGTGATTTTTGTCACTACAGTCTGTCCCTGCTCCACACAGCAACCTCTCCCTACACTGACAAAAGACAAAAATGGGCGCCAGATCAGGTCTATATATAAGGCAGGGGGAATGTCCAATTGTCCATGTGCTGAAATGTCTCAATTGGCTGTCCTGTACCCCATGATGGATGTGTCATCATGGGTCAAAGTTCTTTCACAATGTAAACGCATATGTCCGCTGCGCGAACAGCGCCAGAAGTCCCCTGGTTTAGAGAATCGCAAACACGCAAAATTTGCCGCAAACCGACCCGCTGGGTGAACCGCAAGGCCTTCCCTAGTCACCAAAGTTAAAATCTTACCTTCGTTCTAACGTTTGTCGCTTCCGTTCCTCCTTCCTCTGCACTCAGAACATAGTTATGACACACGTGTGTTTAAGCTTTATATACACTGTGCATGCGTTAAAACTCCGCCCGCGTCGCCCGCCCCTGATGTTCTTACTAGAATATTCCCCGCCCCGTCTCTTTTGTCGCAGTGGGAGAGGAACATGGCGGAGACACACCGGGTGCATAATTCCAGTAACGAGGAGGAGGAAAGCCCGGAACCAGAAACGTCCCGATCCCGGAGGAGATTTAAGGCCACAAATATGTCCTTTGCTGAGATGTTGGAGATGGTCGATATCTTGAGGAGGAATGGCTATGACAGGAATTATGGTTCATACCCAAACCCAAATCTGAGAAAGGCCAAGATCATGACTAAAGTTGTGAAGAGTCTGTACAGGAATTTTGGGGTACGACGATCCAAGGATCGGTCAGATCTCAAATTAAGGGAGCACGATCAGTATAGAAAGATCAAGAAAGTTCTTCAAAAAAGTACGTATTTGTTGTATGTTCCTATTATTATTAATATTGCATGCTGCGCCATGTGTTTTTCTTTATGGTGTTGTACATTTAAAAATGGCTACTTTCATGTTCATACGCACAGTAAGTGGTCTTAGTAAACATGGTTTGTTTCCTAAATAAATATGATGTTTTCCCAGACACCTGATTAAATACATTTTGTCTAGATGTGTTTGAACCTAGAAGGAACATAAAACTAGATTCAGTGTAATATATGGAGATGACAGTCAGCAGCTGTCTACACATCTGGACTAGGTGCACTAGTGTGGGACACCAGAACAAACTTGTTAGGGTGTCAAACACAGGTACTCCATTGGATACTTGGGGCCCAAAAAAGGTAAGTATTGCAGCTTTAGTAAGGGCATAAATCATGTCTTCAGCTTGTAATTCTGCCCAAACAGACAATTGTACCCCACTTCCAAGCAATGTTTATCATTCATATTTGTTGCCTCAAATATCTGTGTGCTAAGTATACCTTTTGTTTCATTCTCATAGGGGAGCAAAGAATCTGGAAATATGAGGTCACCAGGGACCCCTCACCTCCTGAACAAGGGGAACAGAGGTCACAACCAGAGGATTTAGAGGAAGGAGAGGTGGTCGAGATTGAGACCACAACAGGTGAGTGT
The DNA here is from genome assembly GCF_037356315.1 of Lithobates pipiens. Lineage (NCBI taxonomy): Eukaryota > Metazoa > Chordata > Amphibia > Anura > Ranidae > Lithobates > Lithobates pipiens. The sequence goes on from NW_027507903.1 coordinate 394,752,835, forward strand.
CTGATACCCCAGCTTCAGGTAAGAAGAGATGTATGCTTGCATATTTCTAATACATGGTGTGTTTTTTTGATTTTTAGGTGATGTACAGGTTGTGGAAGAACAATCAGATCATTTCACCAGTGACAGTGCCCAAAGGCTAATCCAGGACATCCTGTGGTGCAGTCAGGATTTACACATTATCAAACAAAAAACTATGGATATTGAAGTAAAACTTAAGAACATGATTGATGTCCTTGGAAGAATAAAATTTTCCAAAAAATGTGCACTATTTTGTGTTTTTTTCAAAAAGTTTTACATTTAAAAAAAGCCTAATTATGAAGATGCACACGGTATGTCAACATGTGCTATCTGCCATCAGGGGATATCAATGTACGAGTTTTGTGCCCGCAACCCCTTCCTCAAAACTCAAGTAGGTGAGAGGAAGGGGTTGCACCCCGAAACACATCCATTTGTCCCCCATTACGGGAGATAGCACATGTTGACATTAGGCATGAGATCAGGATGTAAATCCCCAGTTTGACTCCCAATTTGTGTGCATCTTCAAAATGAGGCTTTTACAGCGGTGACTTCACCCCAGCTGTTGAAGGCAAGATCCACACATTTTAGACAATATAATGTGTGTGTGTGTTTTAGCTTTTTTTATAAGCATAGGTGATTATTTGGAAAGCATACACATTTTGATAAAATGAAAAAATATTAACTAATTTCAGGATGATTTTCCATAAAAATTACATACATGGTCACAGTTGTTGTAATTGAATATTTATTAAAATATAATGTAGAAAAAAAAAAGAAATAAATCTTCAAAAGACTCATTATTCCTTAACACGCCAGTCTTCAATTAGCTACCTTACCTGTTAGGCCACGTACACACGGGCGGATTGTCTGCCCAACTAAGTTCGTCAGACAATCCGACAGACAGTCCGTCCAACTTTTAAATGAACGGACTTGACCACACATGACGAACAGACAGTCCGCTGAAAGCTTGCGCGATGACGTGTACAGCACGTACGACGGGACTAGAAATACGACGTCCAATACACTGCAATGCAACCTTCGGCCGTGTAAATCCTTTCTGAGCATGCGCCATACTTAGTCCGTCCAACTTGCATACTCACGAGCGGACTGTCCGCTGAAACCAAGTTTGGACGGACAAAATTACGGAAATTCCGAAAGACTTAGTCCGCCAGACTGTCCGCTGAAAAAGTCTGCTGAAGCCCACACACGAGTGGATTGTCCGCTGAAACGTGTTGGGCAGACAATCCGCCCGTGTGTACGCGGCCTTAGTCTTGCTTGGGGAACTATGGGGTTTATTTACTAAAGCTGGAGAATGTAAAATCAAAAATCAGGCTCTCTTCTGCGTAGAAACCAATCAGCCTCCAGGTTTTATTGCCAAAGCTTAATTGAACAAGCTGAGATTAGAAGCTGATTCACTACCATGCACAGCTGCATCGGATTCTGAGAGCACCAGTTTTAGTAAATCTACCCCAATGTCAAATGTTTTTATCCGGGTATATACCCGTCCGGGCATTTCTGCCTAAATTTTGGGTTAGTGTCCTTCATAAAAAAAAGCAGATTTGTTAGACAATTTCTGTCTTTTAGTGAATCCATTCTAACTATTGCTTATTATATTGTTTATCATTCAGCCTTCTTTAACAAATTAGTTTAAAGTGGATGCCTAGGCACAAACAAATCTTTCTAAATTCTTAATTGTAAAACATGTTTTCTCTGGGCACGATTGTTGGACTGTAAATGGTTCACAGAATACAAAGTGTGAATGGACAAGTGGAGATGGGGGATATATAAATAACAAGAGCAGGCAGCAAACCTTTTGGCATGTATGAATTAACTGTGAAGATTTAGTCTATGTACTACTGTTCAACGTACTTGTTCAACGTACTTGTTTAGAGGTAACATTTTTAAAATAAAGAATTTGTAAAGATTTGTTTGTGCCTAAAGTTTTTCTTTAGGCACACCTTTCACGGTTTTGGAATCTTCTAGCACTGACTTCCTTTACAGCTCTTTACATTTGGTTGCATAACATCTCATAGCTTTGAAGAAAGTAAATGCCTGAAGATATAAGCCTGATCTGGAAGATAATGCCAGTATAACACTGAACAACAAGAGAGTTTTAAAAAAACTACAAGGTTTTAAGCATGGCAAATTGATTGCAGCAGGGGATCTGAATTGGAGTATAGATCCAAGGGTAGATCCTTCGGGGGGGGGGGGGGGGGACCGATCTACAGAACAATGACAGAAAACATTTATAAAAGCGTTGGCAAACTGGCAGTTACAAGACTCATGGAGGATCACTCATTTAAAGGAACGGGATTACACCTATTTTTCCCTTGTCCACAGTTCCTTCTCTAGGATAGACTTCATTTTTATAGAGCACCAATTCATTTCAGCCCTTAAAAAGGCAGAAATAAAAACAATTACTCTATCAGACCATGCCTCAGTGAAAATCCGATTGGAGATAAAGGGGGTTCCTGGACCGTGGATAAACTGGAAGTTGAATGAGTCATTGATCCAGGATCAAGAATCATTTAGTAGGATCGAGCAGGAATTGACGACTTTCTTTAGGCTTAATGACACGCCAGGAATTTTTAGCCCAATTTTATGGTTAACTCATAAAGCGGTGATAAGGGGGACCCTGATAGGGATTGGAGTGGAGAAAAAAAAGGAAAACCCAGTTATATAAGGAAATATATGAAGAGAAGAGAGAATTAGAAGAATGTCTACAAGAGAGGAAATTGGCGTTCTATATCATAAATAAGGAAAGATATCAGTGGGGAAATAGATCTGGCAAATGGATGGCAAGAAGGGTGAAGGAAAAAAAGAATAGGACTTTTATCCTGATGGTTAGAGATGAAAGGGGGAGGTGCAAATCTCTACCCCGGATATAGTAAGTAAATTCCACTCATATTATAGCACCTTATATAATATAACAGGGAAAGGTGAAGATAAGGGAAAGCAGAGGAAAGTAAGAAAGCAGTACCTACGGGACCCGGACTCCCCGATGGGCGAGAAAGAAGAAATGGAGGCATTAGAAGCCCCCATATCATTAGAGGAAGTAGAGAGAGCAATTAACAACACCGCCCTAGGAGGAAGCCCAGGCCCTGATGGATACCCCATGCTGTACTACAAGAAGTTCTGTAAGCAGTTAGCGCCTAAACTATGCAACTATTTTTAATGCAATAGGAGATGGAGAGAAATTCCAAGAAGAGACATACTTGGCACATATCTTGATCTTGAAAGAGGGGAAGGATCATGCGGCAGGAGAAAGCTATAGACCAATATCATATTAAACTTAAAAAGGGGAAAAAAACTGCGCTAAGGTGAGACACAAGAAACAATTATATAGATTGATCCTAGATGGATCAGATTTGGCTGCAGCTTAACTGTGTCACATAACTACAGAAAAAAACAAAAGATAAAAATATAAGCTGCGCTAAATCCCACAAACATCAAATTGTGTATACATAAATTACATAAGTTTAAAAGGCTAAAAACAAAACCTATGTGGCTCACGGCCAAAGTTAAAAAAGCTATAAACTATAAGAGAAGAGCTTTTAAAAAATATAAAAATGAAGGATCACTAGTGTCATTTAAATGTTACAAAGAATTTAACAGAATATGTAAAAAGGAAATCAAGGATGCAAAAATTCAAAACGAAAGACAGATTGCAAAAGATAGGAGGACAAACCCCAAAAAATTCTTCAAATATATTAATAGTAAAAAGGTCAAGCCTCAGCATGTAGGCCCTTTACAAAATAATCTAGAGTGGGTGACTGGGGACAAAGAGAAGGCTAATTTATTAAATTCTTTCTTCAGCTCTGTGTACACAAAAGAGCATGGGGGAGCTCATGTCCATAATAGGGGTGGTAGTGACACAGCCAAAAAATGATCCACAATGGCTCAAAAGTGATATGGTCCAGAAATATTTAGACGGAATAAAGGTGAATAAAGCACCTGGCCCTGATGGCATCCACTCACGGATCCTAAAAGAATTGAGCTCTGTAATTTCAGAGCCATTGTATCTAATTTTTAGGGACTCGTTAATGACGGGAATAGTCCCACTGGATTGGCGCAGGGCCAATGTGCTGCCTATATTTAAAAAGGGATGAAAGTCTTTACCAAGTAACTATAGACCTGTTAGCTTAACTTTTATAGCTGGGAACATACTGGAGCGTTTAATAAAAGACCACATCGTCGAGTTCTTGCTGAACAAAAACACTTTAAGCAACAGACAGCATGGATTCATGAAAGACAGAAGTTGTCAGACAAATCTGATTTCTTTTTATGAGGAGGTAAGCAAAACCTTGGACAGAGGGGTGGCGGTGGACGTGGTATACTTGGATTTTGCAAAATCGTTCGATACAGTTCCGCACACACGGCTCATGTGTAAGGTAAAATCAACAGGTTTGGAAATATCAGTTTGTAAATGGATAGAAAATTGGCTAAAAGACAGAATTCAGAGAGTATTGATGACTGATTCTTACTCTGAATGGTCTAAGGTTATCAGTGGTGTACCCCAAGGTTCAGTGCTGGGACCCTTACTTTTTAACATCTTTATAAATGATATTGAGTCTGGGATCAAAAGTAACATTTCTGTCTTTGCAGATGACACCAAGCTATGCAGTAGAATAACGTCCTTACAGGATGTCTCCAATTTACAAGCCGACCTCAATGCTCTGTCTAATTGGGCGACTATGTGGCAGATGAGGTTTAATGCTGATATATGTAAAGTTATGCACTTGGGGGCTAAGAATATGCATGCATCATACATGCTAGGGGGAGTACAAATGGGGGAATCCATAGTGGAGAAGGATCTGTGGGTTTTGGTAGATAATAAGCACAATAACAACATGCAATGCCAAGCTGCTGTTTCCAAAGCGAGCAAAGTCCTTTCCTGTATTAAGAGAGGTATGGACTCCAGAGACAGAGATATAATTTTGCCCCTGTACAAATCATTAGTAAGACCTCACCTGGAATATGCAGTTCAGTTTTGGGCACCAGTTCTCAAAAAGGATATCGGGGAACTGGAGAAAGTGCAGAGAAGGGCAACCAAACTGTGAAGAGGCATGGAGGAGCTCAGCTATGAGGAGAGATTAGAGGAACTAAATTTATTCACTCTTGAGAAGAGGAGAATAAGGGGGGATATGATCAACATGTTCAAACATATTAGGGGTCCATATAGTGAACTTGGTGTTGATTTATTCTCTGTACGGTCAACCCAGAGGACGAATGTACATAATATAACCGGGTACTAACATAGGTAAAGTTGATCCAGGGAAAATCAGATTGCCTCTTGGGGGATCAGGAAGGAATTTTTTTCCCCTGCTGTAGCAAATTGGAGCATGCTCTGCTGGGGTTTATTTCGCCTTCCTCTGGATCAATTATGGGCATAAAATTGGGTATATTGGATTGTACGATTCTTTTTTTATTTTATTTATTTGTTTTTAAGGTTGAACTGGATGGACTTGTGTCTTTTTTCAACCTGACTAACTATGTAACTATGTAACTATAAATAAAGTAACAATGAATTATGGGCTGTTCCCAGCCTCTAAACATAAATTAATATGAACTCAAACCATAAATAATAAATGCATATAAATATTACAAACTCAGACCATGCGAACCGCCTATTCCTTGCAGTATAGGACCAAGTCGCATGCCCCTATGTATAGCAATACAAACTCTAAATACACCCAATGTATGGATTACAAGTCTGTATGTGTAAATCAAAAGAGAGTTCTTTCAAGAATGTGAATAAAGTCCTCCACAAATGAACCATAAGCGATCCACTGCTGTGTGCGATTAAGTAGTGCTTGATCCGCCACCAAAAAAATTAAATTTGCCCCTTACCAGAAAATCATGACCCCCCACTACAGAGGGTCACAAAAGGCATATGAATATATAATCGTCTCCCAATCCAGAGGGGTCCTCGATATTCTCCTTGCGCCACCACTCCAATACAAGGATTGTAGAAAAACTCTCCCAAAAAATCTTTCTCATAAATTCAGAGGGACTCAGGATAGGTATACCAAAACCATGGAAGAGAAATAGAACTCCAAATAGTGTAAAACCCTTTATTACTAAAAACTAAAAAGTAAAATTGCACTTACAGTGTATAAAGAAATCATCAGCCTTAAGTCCGTTGTGCCGGCCGGACACATACGGACAGACCCGTTCTCCTGGAACTGTTCCAAACACGAGGTGACGTTAGCGTATCGCTCAGCCCTACGCGTTTCGCAACAAAATTGCGTCATCCAGGGGCACGAGCGGCACGCTGCATCACCTCCATTTATACTGTCCCTAACCATCCAAGCCTCACTCTGAGCACCCGGCTGTTCCCGCCAAAACCAAGCCTCATTCCCGTGTCAGATTCTGATTCACCAGGCCCTCCCCCAGTCATTAATTCCACCAATGAGATCAATAAACCACTTAGGGACTAAAACTGACCAAGCCTCATTCTAACTCCATATGGAAACCATCCAATTACCGTTGTGCTTGATACAAGTGAGGCTGCCATTGGATCAGCAACCTCACAAAGGGACCAATGGAACACTGTGTATTCCGCTGTATTTTTGGGGCACCATGTCTAACCACTGACAGGTCACTTCCATAACAACAACAGCAGAGGAAACAAATAAAATTTGGCGTCCTCTGCTTTACTTCCGGTTCATCACATCCGGTTTGCGGCCACATCTGGTCTGACCAAGCCTCGCTTCCATTCTCAAATGACTTCCGGTTCATCACATCCTGTCTGCGGCCACATCCGGTCTGTCCAAGCCTCACTTTCACTCTCAATTGACTTCCGGTCAGTCCTATCCAATACAAAGTCACTTCCTGTATACCCAAGCCTCACTTTCATACGGATGTGAACGCCTTCATTAATAATTTGTGAGGGCGTGCACATCCCGTTCGTATTTTTTGAGCACTTTGGGACTCCCTATAGAGAAGGTTATGGGCTTTTTTGGCCCCTTCATATATATGACATAAAGAAATGGTGAATATAGGTTTTGATTACTTGATACATTGTTATATATATTGTCAGAAGAATGGTGTAAGTTGTTTTAAATCATAGCATTGCATGTATCATAAGATATTGTGAGCTCTCCCCAACAGGTCTATACTCTCGGCCGGTGGCTTTATGGGGTATACACGTAATGGATGTGTGTGTTGGCTTCCTTGGATAGGGATATGGGATACAACATTTCTGACATATCTCAATTCTCAGGGTTCGAGTGTGCCAGCAGTGTAAGACTGAACTTGTCTCTATTGGATTCGGGGTGAGCCCTGTATTTAGCCTTTTATTTTTTACTTTTCTTTTTTTTTTTTTTTTCCTCTTCCCCCCCCCCCCCCGATGGAGCTGGACTTTACATTTTTATTTTTGGAAGTGTTTAGGCTGGTCCCTAACACAGTGGGTCTGTTTTTATAAGGCATTTGGGGAAGTTAAAGGTGGGAGCTGGCTGCCAGTGTTAAGCCTGAAGTGTGGGTGTGGCCTGTCTGCGATGGTGGGCTATCTCACATCTAGCACTATTGCAAGCATCCCTGTGAAGCTAGGACTCATAGGGTGGCTGGGGAAGTAGCTACGAGTGAAAGTGAGGCTTGGGTATACAGGAAGTGACTGTGTATTGGATAGGACTGACCGGAAGTCATTTGAGAGTGAAAGTGAGGCTTGGACAGACCGGATGTGGCCGCAGACAGGATGTGACGAACCGGAAGTCATTTGAGAATGGAAGCGAGGCTTGGTCAGACCAGATGTGGCCGCAAACCGGATGTGATGAACCGGAAGTAGAGCGGAGGACGCCAAATTTTATTGGTTTCCTCTGCTGTTGTTGTTATGGAAGTGACCTGTCAGTGGTTAGACATGGTGCCCTGGAAATACAGCAGAATAAACAGTGTTTCATTGGTCCCTTTGTGAGGTTGCTGATCCAATGGCAGCCTCACTTGTATCAAGCACACCGGTAATTGTGTGGTTTTCATATGGAGTTAGAATGAGGCTTGGTCAGTTTTAGTCCCTGAGTGGTTTATTGATCTCATTGGTGGGATTAATGACTGGGGGAGGGCCTGGCGAATCAAAATCTGACACGGGAATGAGGCTTGGTTTTGACGGGAACAGCCGGGGGCCCAGAGTGAGGCTTGGAGGGTTAGGGACAGTATAAATGGAGGTGATGCAGCGTGCCGCTCGTGCCCCTGGATGACGCAATTTTGTTGTGAAACGCGTAGGGATGAGCTATACGCTAACGCCACCTCGTGTTTGGAACAGTTCCAGGAGAACTGGTCTGTCCATATGTGTCCGGCCAGCGCAACGGACTTAAGGCTGATGATTTCTTTATACACTGTAAGTGCAATTTTACTTTTTAGTTTTTAGTAATAAAGGGTTTTACACTATTTGGAGTTCTATTTCTCTTCCATGGTTTTGGTATACCTATCCTGAGTCCCTCTGAATTTATGAGAAAGATTTTTTGGGAGAGTTTTTCTACAATCCTTGTATTGGAGTGGTGGCGCAAGTAGAATATCGAGGACCCCTCTGGATTGGGAGACGATTATATATTCATATGCATTTTGTGACCCTCTGTAGTGGGGGGGTCATGATTTTCTGGTAAGCGGCAAATTTAATTTTTTTGGTGGCGGATCAAGCACTACTTAATCGCACACAGCAGTGGATCGCTTATGGTTCATTTGTGGAGGACTTTATTCACATTCTTGAAAGAACTCTCTTTTGATTTACACATACAGACTTGTAATCCATACATTGGGTGTGTTTAGAGTTTGTATTGCTATACATAGGGGCATGCGACTTGGTCCTATACTGCAAGGAATAGGCGGTTCGCATGGTCTGAGTTTGTAATATTTATATGCATTTATTATTTATGGTTTGAGTTCATATTAATTTATGTTTAGAGGCTGGGAACAGCCCATAATTCATTGTTACTTTATTTATGTATACACAATTTGATGTTTGTGGGATTTAGCGCAGCTTATATTTTTATCATCATATTAAACTTGCATATAAAGCTTTTAAAAAAATATCAGAGAGATTGAAGTCATATTTACCAAAATGGATCCATAATGACCAGGTCGGGTTTATCCAGGGGAGGAAGGGGAGAGATAACTCACTGAAATCCATAATGTTGATACAGGAAGTCAACAGGAGGGGTACCCCCATGGTCCTTATATCAATTGATGCCGAAAAGGCTTTTGACAGGGTCGATTGGGGGTTCCTCTTTGAAACACTGAGATACCTGGGATTGGGCGAATAGATGATGGGATGGATTGAATCCCTCTATTGTCACCCGCCAGCCAGACTAAGAGTTAACGGCACCCTGTCTTGTCCCCTTGATTTATTTAATGGAACAAGACAGGGCTGCCCACTCTCCCCACTCTTATTTATAATTACGCTAGAACCCCTCTTGGCCGCTATATCCAAAAATCAGAATATTCAAGGAATTTGGGCAGGGGAGAGGGAGTACAAGGTATCCACATTTGCCGATGACTTGCTTCTCTTTATCTCCATGCCCAGAAAATAAATCCCTTGAGTCCTGAAGGAGTTAAAACAATATGGGAAATTATCAAACTTTAAAGCAAATATGACTAAATCTTATATACTAAACCTAACTTTACCAATAGATGATCAGCGAGCAATTCAAGCTAAATTACAGTTTAAATGGTGTAAGAAAGAACTGGGCTACTTAAGAATAAAATTGACAGTGCAATTGGGTGACCTTTTTGAAGCCAATTATATCCCCCTACTTAAAGCGGGATTCCACCCTCAAGTGGAACCTCCGCTGATCGGATCCCTCCCCCCCTCCGGTGTCACAATTGACACCTTTCAGGGGGGAGGGGGGTGGAGATACCTGTCACTTCCTGATTCCCTCACCTAGAATGGTGGCGGCAGCAGCCGAGAGCCGAGCGATCGATCGGCCTCGGCTGCCGGCATCGCTGAAACCCGGGACAGGTGAGTGTCCATTTATTAAAAGTCAGCAGCCGTAGTATTTATAGCTGCTGGCTTTTAATTTTTTTTTTTTTTTGGTGGAATCCCTCTTTAATAAAATCAAAGAGCATCTGAGCAGGATGCAATATAAAGCACTTTCTTAGATCGGAAAGATAAACACAACCAAAATGTTTATTCTGCCCTCATTAATTTATACGTCCCAAATGATCCCAATCCCCCTTCCTCAGACATACTTTAGAAAATTAAAATCTATGATCACAAAATTTATTTGGGCATGTAAACGCACGCACATCGCATACAATACAATAGTTAGAGAAAAAGACAGAGGGGGCTTAGCAGCACCAGACTTGAAAAAATATTATGAAGCTATTGTGATCTCCAGAATACTAGATTGGACTCACAATAAGAAGAAGAGTTGGGTTGAGTTAGAAATGAGGTTAAGTAGAACAGATATAGGGAAAATGATATGGATACTGTCACAAACACAAATATGCTGACAAACAATTCACTAAAGATTTGGGATGTAATAAATAAGAGACACAAATGGGATTATAATTCACCATTAATACGACTCTTAGGCACAAACTTCTTCCTACCAGGGAAAGAGGAACATATATATTTTAGCAGGTGGGCAAATAAGGAGGATATAAGATTGCAGGATGTGATGGAAGGAAATAGATTATGCACTTATAAGGAATTCATGCGGAAATGGGGAAACCACTAGATAAATGGAGACACACTCAATTACAACACTTCGCACAGACTTTACCACAGCCACTACGAGGAAAGAGACATCTGAGACCCTTAGAGAAATTACTGGTGTAGAGAAAAGGATATCAAAAATATATAAAATATTGTTGCGGGAAGCGGATTATGAATACCCATCCTATCTAGAAAAATGGGAAAGAGAGATAGGCCCCTTAAGCAGCGATGATCAAAGGAATAAGATAATAAGGTTTACCCACTCTGTAGCAAAAGACATACATACAGCTGAAATGTCATATAAGCTCCTTGGTACGTAACCCCACAAAGAGCACACGGCTATAGAGGAGATAACTCTCCAACTTGCTGGCGAGGCTGTTCTGCATTGGGGACTTTCTCACATCTGTGGTGGGAGTGCCCCAAAATACAAATTTTCAGGGATAAAATAATAGAAGGAATTTTTGATATAACGGGGGAAAGGATTAAAAAAAAACATGGGTATGTCTGTTCCATTAAACAGAGAAGGGGGTGACATAATATAGACTGACCGTAATCCCTTACTTATTAAATGCAGTGAAGGCTCTGATCCCACACTTGTGGAAAACCCAGGAGGCCCCGAGTGGTTCGGGAAGGTAGAGTGGCTAAGAATTATAGAAGAGTCGATCCATAAGACATAAGACACAGGGGGGAAATACCACAGGATATGGCATCAATGGCTGGCATTTAGGAAAACAGAGAGGTATCTGAGGTTAATGGAGAGATAGTGTTGACAGAGAGGGTAGGATGTGAGGGTAGGACGTAGGTGGTTTCCTTCCTTTTTTTTTTCTTTTTCTCTTTGTTTAGGGATGGGGGGGGGGGGTGAGAGGGAGGGTCAGGGATAAGGAGGTAATAATTGTAATGGCAATAATGAATGTAAAAGATTAAATGTCTGTAAAATATAACAAAATAAGAAAATAAACAATATATAAAAAAAAATAACTGAACAGCAGTCACTGACTGTCTGTCCTGTTCTGAATAAGGTCTGAAAAGGGGAGTATCTTTATTCAGGCAAGCACATATTAATTCTACTGACCTGGGGGGAAGATGCCCCTCAGTAGGCATTTAGATCAACAAATTACAGAAACCATTTGTGCAAAACAATAGGGATCCTGCAATATTGGATGTGTTGGCAAGCTGCCAGTCTGAAACCGTTTAATTTAGACATGAATGTGTTACTGGGAGTCAGCAACATACTGTTTTGTTTTTTCTCCTAAGTGTCACCCCTGGCAGCCCTGCTGCCCTTGGTCACAGTCTATGTTTGCTATACAAAAAACTAACATTGTATGAACATACCTATGAATTAGAAATTATCTGTTACTTTGTCTATTTTTCAAGGACCTCCCTCTTCCAGTGTGCTTCAGCATGCTTCCTACTGTACATATCCAGCTTCCAGCTTTATCCTGCTCTGTGGGGCTCTGCTCCACCATGATCCTGCTGTTGGCTTGCAGTTGCCAGGTAAGCCTACTCTCATTAGCTATCAGTTACAGTGTAGTTAGAGGGTCCACATTGGTGCAATAGCTGCCCTGACAGTTTCACATTTTATATCTCTGTATAAGCCATTGTATACATCACAGTTAGTGCTAAAAAAAAAAAACATTTAGGGCTTGTGTTTTCAGCCCCAGAATTGGTCAGCTCTTTATTTATCTTTTGGGTAGGAATACATTCCATGAAGAATACATGGAACAAGATAAATATACGATGACTGGTTATCGGCAACAATCCACGGTCTTTAAATCTTCTGAAGCAGCTGTTGCTAGGTGTTGATCCTTCCCCACTAGAATCAAATTACATTTTAAGATCATCAAGTCCTGTAAACTCACTTTAAACCGAACTACCGTACTGTAAGCCAATATGGCAATTGATGGATCTTCATGAAACTTCCTTTCTCTGTTGACAGTTACATTAAATAAGTTACACAGCTAATAATAGAGGAAATTACATCTTTCTTTGTGTAAACTCATATTAACACAGTTGTTTTTAATAGATGCCAGGGCACAATAAATATCATTATAGTAATCGCTCCTACTTTACCTTTTGCTAGAAAGATTTTATAACATATATTTATAGAATTTTAAAAGGAGTTAGAAAATGGGAAATTAATTTAGGTACTTTTCAACTCATAAGAAAGTGTCCAAGGTTTGTTGCAAAGTGAGTGGTTTTTGGCATGCTGTTTGGCTCTATTTAGTAATAGGGAGTCTTATCGTTTAGTAACATGCATGTTCTTACAAGTTTTCATATTTTCTGTAAATCAAGAAGCATTTCCTAACATTTGCAATTTCATGTTAAGAAAGAATTAATTTTACAAAAATAATTTGAAAATAATTTAATTAACAATTTGTAGGTCTTTTTTTTAGGAATGCAGATCAGCTTCCAGCTATTTTTTAAAATGGTCTTTCCATATGTTTTTTTTTCAACCAGCAAGCTGAATGAAATAAAAATACTATATAGCCAGGGTTCTCCTTTCTGTAAAATACATCACACAAAAATGCTGCTACAGGATATTAAAAATTAAAGATGCTAAAAAAAGATAAAACATCTCATGATGCTGTTGAGCATCTGAATTATCATAAGAATGTGCCCAGCTGGGCACTGGAAATGCCATGAGAAATTAAAAATCGTTTAGATGTGTTTCTTAGCAAACACAATGTACAGTAAATGGAAAATGGTAATAACATAAACACTCACATGTATACACACACTATGATTTTGACTATGATTTAGAGTGGTTGCTTGCAGAATTTTTTTTTATAATTGTAATTTTTATTAATTTTCATAGCAAATACACTATAATAATAACATTAACAGTGATTACAGAAGACAGAGAATAATGTCCACATATGCAGGCACAAGGGTGAACTACATATCCATATCTTAAACAGTGAGTAACAAGCAGTTTGAGTAAACCAAAATGAATAATTCCATTCAACAGAAGGTCTGAGGCCAGAGAAAGCCAAAGCAACCAAACAATTACATAGTCATTATGGTGAATCCCTGAAGGGGCTGAGTTACCTGGAGGATTATATGTTGGAAGATGGGAGAAGTAGCCAACAAGGAGGAGCTACGACCGTCAGCTGCGATCAAAGGGGTCTGCAAGTAGGGGGGAACCATATTCCGACCGATCCCAGGGTTCCCACACTTTGTCAAACTGGGGAACCAAATCGTGCACCGAGGCCGTCAGATACTCCATTCTCCGAATTTCAGACACCAATTGAAGAAATCTAGGCCAGGGAGGAGTTGCACCAGACAGCCAACACAACGGGACAACCCTCTTAGCAGCTAATAAAATGTAGGAGACCAGCCGGTTGGTATTTTTAGGTAGGCCCGGGACAGGGAGACCCAACAAACAATATAAGGGATCGATCGGGAGGGACGCCCCCATCACCTTCACTACCAATGACTCCACCGCTGTCCAAAAAGGTCATATCAGGGGGCATTTCCAAAAAATATGGAACAGTGACCCAACGTCAAGTCCACAACGCCAACAACGCGGGGAGGCTGAGGGGTCGTATTTGTGGATGACATCGGGGGTCCTATACCAAAACATGAGGATTTTTATTGCCGTTTCCCTTTGTGTGACAGACTTGGAGGATTTAAAGGTAGAGGTCCAAATCCTATCCCATGTCTGTAGGGTGATAGGTTTGTCCAACAACTGAGACCATTTACCCATATATAGATGTGTAAGTTCCGTTAAAGGAGTCGACTCATGGAGGATTCGGTGAATAGAGGAAATTAAACGTAGTTGATGGGGACCCTGAGCACAAAGGTGCTCAAAGGCCGTGGGACTGTCAAGGATTAAAGTTGGAGATTTAGAACTAAAGAAGTGTCTAACCTGTAGGTAAAAGTAAAACGAGTGCTTAGGGATGTTATATTTTTCACGTAAAGTCTTTTTCACACAAAGTAGTGGGGATGGGGTTCCCCAGATCAAGGAGCACGGGTGAACTGGATATAGGACTCCCTTCTCAATAGCAGCCCACCGACTCGTGGCACTAAGAGAGGACCAGGTAGCAATGATTCGTAAGTGGGTAGCATGATAGTATTTCACGATATCCGGAGCCCCCAATCCTCCCCGATCTCTAGGTGCAAACACCACTGAAATGGCAAAGCGATGAGACTTGTCAGCCCATATAAATTTCAGAAAACGCCTTCAAAGAAGTTTAAGCTGTGGGGTTGGGATGGCAACTGGCAGTGTCTCAAAGTGGTAGAGCAGTCTGGGCAAAACTGACATTTTAAGGATGTTTATCCTGCCCAGTAAGGACAAAGGGTATTTAGACCAGGTCAGTAGGGAATTTTTTCTATCCTGAAAAAGGGCAGGGAAGTTTGCACGGAACAGGTGGGAATAAGAGGGAGTCAAAAAAAAACCCAGGTATTTGAGGGAGTCATTGCACCATCTATAAGGATATGTTTCTTTTAGTCTAGAGAGTTGTGTAGCGGGTATGTGAATGGGAAGGGCCTCAGCCTTGGAGGTGTTAACTTTGTAACCAGAGATACCCCCAAAGGATGACAATAACTTATGCAATGAGGGGAGGGAGACCTGTGGATTGGTAATGGTTAGCAAGATGTCGTCCGCAAAGAGTGATAGTTTATACTCCCCCTGTTGCATCACCACCCCACTAATATCTGGCGCAACCAATTCTTGGTCCACAAATGCCTCCTCACCCCGTTCATGGACCAGGCTTGTGTGAAAGCTAAAAACACAACACCAAGCCCCTGCACAGCAAAAACTCTATGACGAGTATGTACACGAAACATGGTTTAAAACGGTCGGCTGGTCAGAATGGACAACAGAAAGCACCAATAAACAGCAATGCCTGAAAGAACGACCTGAAAAGCAGAAGCAAGCAGACAATAAGCAATGCAAATCAAAGTGTACTATACCAAGATATAGTCCACAATGAGAAACAAATGCTTACTGACTACACGCACTGATAATCAGATACGCAAAGACAAGCACAAACTGAAGAGCAGTACCGAACTGAAGCACAAATCTGAAAAGCGCGAATCGTCTCTCACCAAACTTATACTAACACGCGATAAACACGGGATCAGCAGAAGGAGCCCAAAGGGTGCCGGACTTCCTTTTTCTAGTGCCATCATACGCGGCTTACGTCACCGCGTTCTTGGCAACCGAAACTTCCGGCAACTTAGTCTGACCGTGTGTATGCAACATCACTTACGGACATCTTCCGGACTAAATCCGTTGGAATTTATCCAACGGATTTGGTTGTCGGAATCTCCGACCGTGTGTACAAGGGCTTAGGGCAGTTAGTAGTAGGCCCCGTTAGGTCTAGGGTACCTCTAAACCCCCCTAATAAAGGCTTAACCCCTTGATCGCCCCCAGTTAACCCTTTCACCCCCTGTCACCAGTGTCACTAATAGATATTTTTTTTGTTCGCCATATTTGTGTCACGGGTGACGCTTGTTAGCCAGTTAGTTGATTAGTTTCACCGTCAGGTTTTTTATAGCGTCAGGTACCCCCATATATTACCTAATAAAGGCTTTAACCCCCTAATGCCCACTAGTTAACCCTTTCACCCCCTGATCACCCTAGTAGTGCCGCGGGTCCATGCAGTAATCCTGGTCATCCAATCTGGAAAAAATATTACCAACAAGTGGATTGACTGCATCTTCTGAATTCATTGCCTTTGCCTACTGTCAGAAACCATGAATCAGACTCAGACAGAAGTACAGTTAAATTTCACTTGTTTATTAATAATAATAATAATAATAATAATAATAATAACAAGGTAAACAGAGTAAACTTAGTCAAAACATAGTCAGAGTTCAGGAACCCACAAGAAGGGGGACTTGACCGAATGTGAGATGTGGGTAAAGAACAGCGATGAGCTTTATGTTCGAGTCAAACTCATGTTCGACTCGAACATTGGCTGTTCGTCAGTTTGCCGAACAACGAACAATTTTGGGTTTTCCAGGCAAATTCGAAAGCCTTTAAAAGTCTATGAGAGGAATAAAAAGTGCTACTTTTAAAGGCTTATATGCATGGTATTGTCATGAAAAGTGTTTGGGGACCTGGGTCCTGCCCCAAGGGGCATGTATCAATGCAAAAAAAGTTTTAAAAATGGCAGTTTTTTCGGGAGCAGTGATTTTAATAATGCTTAACCCCCCTGACGGTATTCCCGAGTCTGACTCGGGGTGGATTTTTCATACCAAAAGCAGTATCCCCGAGCCAGACTCGGGACTGCCTCGCTGGATCCAGGAGGAGTTTTACTTACCTTCTCCCTCAGATCCAGCGTTGTCTCCCCGCTGTACGAGCGAGCCGTGTCTCGCTCGATGCATCACATCGCCGATCTCCGTGCCCTGCGAGCGTTGCGACGCACGGGCACGGAGATCGGCGCCAAATTCAAAAAGTGAAACAAACAGTAAACATACAGTATAATGTAATCTTACAGATTACATTGCTGTATGTAAATATTTCACATCCCCGTTGTCCCTAGTGGTCTGCCCAGTGTCCTGCATGCAGTTTTATATAATAAAAACTGTTCTTTATGCCTGGAAACTGGAGATTGTCCATAGCAACCAAAACTGTCACTGTACATCAAAAATGATTTTAGACCAGCTAGAAAACAGCGATAATAAATTAGAATCACTCGCAGAATTGAGCGATAGCGATTTGTGGGGAGATCCGTCATCAAATACTGAAAAGTAATGACAGTGACAGTGACAATTCTGCAACTGAGCAAATTTCAGTGTTTTTGATTTGATTACATTATTGAATAATTTTTATTATTGTTATATTATTATTTGGTACAATTATTTATAATTATTTATTATATTATAATTTATGATTTAATTTTTCAAACTTTATCATACCCGGGATGTCTGCTAGACTCTGGTTTGGACAGATTTAAGAGAGTTATTCCTAAGAATTGCAGGACTAAAACGCCAAATTTTCATGCAAAATAATGGTACCGCTTTTAGCACCTAAAATCCGAAATAATCGTACCGCCAGGGAGGTTAAAGTGAAACAATAAAATATTCCTTTAAATTTCATACCTGGAGGGTGTCTTTAGTATGCCTGTAAAGGGGCACATGTTTCCCATGTTTAGAACAGTTTGACAGCAAAATGACATTTCTAAAGGAAAAAAGTCATTTAAAACTACTCGTGGCTACAATGAATTGTCAGTACGCAATACACATAAAAGTTCATTGATAAAAACGGCATGGGGATTTCCCCACAGGGGAACCTCAAACCAAAAAAAATGCATGGGGTCCCCCTAAATTCCATACCAGGCCCTTCAGGTCTGGTATGGATATTAAGGGGAACCCCGCACCAACATTTTAAAAATAAATGGCGTGGGGATCCCCCACAAAATCCATATTTTAAGGGAAACCCCGCACCAAAATAAAAAAAACGGTGTGGGGTCCCCCCAAAAATCCATACCAGACCCTTATCTGAGCATACAACCTGGCAGACTGCAGGAAAAGATGGGGGGACGAGAGAGCGCCCCCCCCTGAACCGTACCAGGCCACATGCCCTCAACATTGGGAGCGTGCTTTGAGGTAGCCCCTCAGCAGACCCGGGCAAGGGTTGTGGGAGTCTGCGGGAGGGGAGTTTATTGGAATCTGAAAGCCCCCTTTCCCTGTGATGTCAGAGCGGGCGGGTCACCTGTTTATGTAACCCCTCTGACAACACGGGAAAGCCGTAGGGAAGTCCCCGTGCATCAGAGGAGGGCGAGGTCACCTGGTGGCCCCACTCTCTGTTATTTAAGAAATGTCAAAAGAATCGAAGCGTCACACAGTTGAAGACTCCCACAGAGGCGGATTGTGTGGACAGCACCGAGAAGAAGCCAGAGTAGGAGCGGAGGAAGAAGAAGATGAAGAAGAAGATGCTGAAGAAGAAGTTGGAGGAACAAGAAGATCATAGAAGGAAGACCAGAAAAAAGAAGATGAAAGAAGAAGTGCAAAGAAGAATTTAATAAAGGTCAAAAACCGTTTCTTGTCTTTTTAACCTTTTTGTCACTTTTTTTGTGAAATGGTAGGGGTAAATTTGTACCCCATTACCAATTCACATGAGGGGCAGGATCTGGGGGTCCCCTTGCTAAAGGGGGCTTCCAGATTCAGATAAGCCCCCCGTAGACCCCCACAACCACCTGGCAAGGGTTGTGGGAATGAGACCCTTCTCCCCATCAACATGGGGACAAGGTGCTTTGAAGGGCTACCTCAAAGCACCCTCCCAATGTTGAGGGCATGTGGCCTTTCCTTTTTACATATACTGTTATATTCTTTGTGAAATTGAAATGATGATAGTGTTTCTTCATTTTTATATTTTTTTAAAAGCTCTTTTCTTATTATTTATAACGTTTCTATCTTTGGCTGTGAGCCACATTGTATCTTTATCCTTTTAAACTTATTGCCCATGGGAATATATTTTGCAGTGTATTCACATACAGCCTTTTTGAAGAATTCCTATTTCTGTTCTGTGTTAATCAATGCCAATATTATGAATGGGGACCTAGGATTGTGGGCTCCTTGAGGGTAGGGACCCAAGTGAGTGTACAATGTACAGGGATAGGGACAATTGTAGACACTCACTCAGGTTGAACTGGATGGACTGGTGTCCTTATTCAACCTTACTAACTATGAAACTATATACATAGTTACATAGTTAGCCAGGTTGAAAAAAGACACAAGTCCATCCAGTTCAACCTTAAAAACAATAAATAAATAAATAAAATAAAAAAATATTGTACAATCCAATATACCCAATTTTATACCCACAGTTGATCCAGAGGAAGGCAAAAAAAAATACCAACAGAGCATGCTCCAATTTGCTACAGCAGGGGAAACAAATATATAAATGTTAGTACCCAGTTATATTATGTACATTTAGGAAAGTATCTAGCCTTTCTTAACCACTTGCTTACTGGGCACTTAAACACCCTTCCTGACCAGACCAATTTTCAGCTTTTGGTGCTCTCACACTTTGAATGACAATTACTCAGTCATGCAACACTGTACCCAAATGAATTTTGTGTCCTTTTTTTCCCACAAATAGAAATTTCTTTTGGTGGTATTTGATCACCTCTGGGGTTTTTATTTTTTGCGCTATAAATGAAAATAATCGAAAATTTTGAAAAAAAAACGCATATTTCTTTGTTTCTGTGATAAAATTTTGCAAATTATAATTTTTTTTTCATACATTTTGGCCACAATTTATACTGCTACATATCTTTGGTAAAAATAACCCAAATTAGTGGATATTATTTGGTCTTTGTGAAAGTTAGAGAGTCTACAAGCTGTGGTGCGAATCGCACAAAATTGATCACATTTCTTGCGACCCGAACAAGTCAGGAAAGTACAAATACCCCCCAAATGACCCCTTTTTTGAAAGTAGACATTCCAAGGTATTTAGTAAGATGCATGGTGAGGTTTTTGATGTTGTCATCTTTTTCCCACAATTCTTTGCAAAATGAAGATTTTTATTTATTTTTTTTTTCTCACAAAATTTTCAATGTAATAGGTTATTTCTCTCACATGGCATGTGTATACCACAAATGACACCCCAAAATACGTTCTGCTACTCCTTCTGAGTATTACGATACCAAATGTGTGAGACTTTTACACAGCCTGGCCACATACAGAGGCCCAATATTGAAATAGCACCATCAGGCGTTCTAGGAGCATAAATTACACATTTCATTTCTCAACCACCTATTACATTTTTGAAGGCCCTGGAGCACCAGGACAATGGAAATGCCCACAAAGTGACCCCATTTTGGAAAGCTAACACCCCAACGTATAATCTGTGAGGCATAATGAGTCGTTTGAATGGTTCATTTTTTTTCCAGAAGTTTTGGGAAAATGTGGAAAAAAAAGGAAAACGCAAAGTTGTCCATTTATAAGATATTTCCAACACATAGCATGTACATAGCAAAAATGACACCCCAAAATACGTTCTACTACTCCTCCTGAGTATAACGATACCAAATGTGTGAGACTTTTACACAGCCTGACCACATACAGAGGCCCAATATTGAAATAGCACCATCAGGCGTTCTAGGAGCATAAATTACACATCTTATTTCTCAACCACCTATTACAGTTTTGAAGGCCCTGGAGCACCAGGACAATGGAAATGCCCACAAAGTGACCCCATGTGGCACTGATGACACGTGGCACTGACAGATGGCACTGGAGGCAGATGGCACTGGAGGCAGATGGGGCTGACAGATGGGGCTGACAGATGGGGCTGGCAGATGGGGCTGGCAGATGGGGCTGGCAGATGGGGCTGGCAGATGTCGCTGGCAGATGGGGCTGGGGCTGGCACTGGGGCTGGCACTGGCAGATGGCACTGGCAGATGGTGCTGGCTATTTGCTCTGGCCAATTGCTCTGGCAAATGGGGCTGGCAGATGGCACTGCGGCTGGCAGATGGCACTGGCCCTGGCAGGTGGCGCTGGCAGGTGGCACTGGCACTGGCGGCACTGGGGCTGACGGCACTGGGGCTGACGGATGGCACTGGCGCTGGCAGGTGGCACTGGCAGGTGGCACTGGCAGGTGGCACTGGCACGTGGCACTGGCGGCACTGGGGCTGGCGGCACTGGGGCTGGCGGCACTGGGGCTGGCAGCACTGGGGCTGACGGATGGCACTGGCGCTGGCAGGTGGCACTGGCGCTATCAGGTGGCACTGGCAGGTGGCAGGTGGCACTAGCAAGTGGCACTGGCGGCACTGGCACTGGCGGCACTGGTGGTGGCAAGTGGCACTGGCATGTGGCACTGGCGGCACTGGCACTGGGGCTGACGGATGGCACTGGCGCTGGCAGGTGGCACTGGCGCTGGCAGGTGGCACTGGCAGGTGGCACTGGCAGGTGGCACTGGCGGCACTGACGGCACTGGGGCTGACGGATGGCCCTAGCGCTGGCAGGTGGCACTGGCAGGTGGCACTGGTGCTGGCAGGTGGCACTGGCAGGTGGCACTGGGGCTGACGGCACTGACGGCACTGGGGCTGACGGACGGCACTGGGGCTGACGGGCGGCACTGGGGCTGATGGGTGGCGCTGGCAGGTGGCGCTGGCAGGTGGCACTGGCGCTGGCAGGTGGCACTGGAGCTGGCAGCACTGGCGCTGGTGGCACTGGGGCTGACGGCACTGGGGCTGACGGCAGGCACTGGCGCTGGCAGGTGGCACTGGCGGCACTGGCACTACTGGCAGATGGCACTGGGCTGACAGATGGCACTGGGCTGACAGATGGCAATGGCACTGGGGCTGACAGATGGCACTGGGCTGACAGATGGCACTGGCACTGGGGCTGACACTGGCACTGGGGCTGACACTGGCACTGGGGCTGACACACAGATCGCTCTCCCTCCTCACACGCTGTCTCTGTGTGAGGAGGGAGAGACACGGCAATGGGAGATGATCTCATATGTTTACATATGAGATCATCTCCCATTGGCAGCTGCGATCGCGCTGTGAACGGCCGCTTTGATTGGCCGTTCACGGCGATCTGTATTTGCCTGTCTCCGGGAGACACGGCGAATACAATACTTCCATGATGCGCGCCCCTGGCGGCGCGCATTGCGGAAGTAAACACCAGGCCGTCCAGGGACGGCCAGGCGAAGGAACCCGCCTGCTCTAAGGCCGTCATTCGGCTATAGGGCGGGCGGGAGGAGGTTAAAGAAATCTACTGAGCTTGCCAGAACCAGCTCTGGCAGGAATCTATTGCATATGAACATTAGTAATAAGTTCTGCATGGTTTGAGTTTACCAGGTATAGTAGAGCATTAATCCTAGTCAGGGCCTCTATGATCATAAAATTGTTTTGTGGAAGGTTCCTGTAGTGCCATTACTCCAGTCAATTTCCGGGTAGTTAAAATCCCCCATTATGATCACTGTCCCAGCCCTTGTAGCTCTTTCTGTCTGTGCAAGGAGCTGAGTCTCCACCTCCTATTTAACACTGGGAGGTTTATAACAGACTCTTAAGATTACCTTTGTTGTATGCATACCCATGTGCAGTTCCACCCATAATGTCTCAGCCTCATCACACTCTCCATCAACTAGGTTCTCATTCACACTCGCTTTGAGATCACTGCTGACATAGAGACATACACCACCACCCTTCCTTTTACTCTGTCTCTCCGAAAGAGAGCATAGCAAGAAATATTAATAGCTCAGCCATGTGAAGAGTAAAGCCAAGATTGATGAATGTGCCTGCTGATAAGGTAAAGGATCTTGGTTTCTTAACAAATGTTGTCACAACTTGCATCCAATCAGGCCTCTAATGAAAGAGTAGAAAAGTCCAGAAGAGGATGAATTTTGGACCCTACTATTTATCCACAAGAACAACTCTCAGATCCATCATGTATATGATAGCTAAATAATTCAGATTTCTTATTTAGCAGTCTCATTCAAAAGTCCCTCATTAAATATATGGATAGAACGTTTCATGAATGATGCAACATCATTGTCACATAACGCAAAGTTCAGGCAATTTAAGCAAGGCACCATCAACCCAAAGGCACCTTCAGTTTTGTGACCATGATATTGTATTATCCATTAAATGTTCTATCTTTATATTTATTGAGAGAGGTTTCAATGAGACTGCTGAATAAGAAGTCTGCATTCTATAGCTTTCATATACATCAAGGCTAGGCAAACTTTGAGAGGTGGAAATCTACCTGAAAAACATAAAAGAGATCAAAGATCATCGGGGTCCAGCACCTTTTTTTAAAGGAATTAACTAGCTAGGCCTAACAAAATAGTAAGGAAAACCTAGAAAAATATAATAAAATAAATATCACTGTAAAAATTATAAACCTAACCTACCTTAAGAGTGGACAGTGTCAAGAGAGCAGTGGATGATGTGTGGACAATGTCAGTATGCCAGTGGTTGCTGTCAGTAGGGTAGAGTTTGGTAGCAGTAATGCAGAGGATGGTGGCAGTAGGGCAGCTGACATTGTCAGTAAGGCAGTTGATGGTTTCAGTAAAACAGTGGATGGTGACAGTAGGGCAGAATACTCTGTCAGTAGTGGAGAGGACAGTGTCAGGGCAAAGGTTGTTGTCAGTAGGGAAGTGGATGTTGTAGGTAGTTTTTTATTTACATTTTTTATCAGTATTATATTTTACAATTTTCTATTTCTTCTTTTTTTTTTTTTAACAGCGCTGTAGGAGGGCTTTAGTGAAATATCAGAAGTCTAATTTAACCCCTAATGTCTCACTTTTCAGACAACGAGGGATTGAGAACTTTTTTGCTCATTTATTTTATTAGAGGCCTTGTTGAACGCAAGTTGTGACAACATTTGTGAGGAAACCAATACACATTCATCAGTCATTATAAGCTGTGGATGGAGCCAGTTGTCATTTGGAGAGGCACCTTTATTGGTAGAATGCAGTCACATGTGGAGCACTGAATATTATACTTGAGCATGATACTGTAACTTTTATTAGGATTGCTTCCTGTGCTTACTGTAAAGCATTTTTTATGGTATCCAATAGGACACATGAGGATTGATTCAGCACTGCCACCAAATTAATTTATATGAAGATATTTCAATCACGTGTGGATTACAAAAGTTTAGAGTTTTACAAATTATATATAAATAAAAAAATTGGAACGTAAAATACGTAGGGGGAAATTGATCTTTTTAGTAATTTCAGAAACTTTTGGCTGAGATTTTTTTATAATCATTGTATATTTTGTATGTGATATTTATTAAAAATGTATACAATTTGTTATATGGCAAATGGTATTGATGGATTGTCTTGGAGAACAAGTATAAGTATAGGTATATTGGAGTTGAGTCTAATTCAGGTTTTTATTGTTTGTTGGTGTTCATATTAATATGTAGTACCAATGACTCCCCCAAAATTTCACAACAATTTTGTAAGACCTGGAGGATTTTTATTTTAAACATATAAAATACTGTAGTTGATCATTGGTGTGTGGTTCAGCACACTGATTAGGTAATCACTCTGTTCACCTGTTTAGCTATAGCACATGCCTTTGTGCCTGGCATTAATTTTCAAAGCAATAGAACCATGACTGAGTGCTATGTTTTTTTTTTCTAAAAACTATGTATTTATTTAATAGAATTGTTAGTCACACATAAATGATATATGTTCCAAACGACACATTTATAGCTTTTTCAGTACAAATGGGTAGACTGCTAACATTTAGTGAGTGCTGGCATTCAGGCATTTGGTGGTACAGCTAGTGAGTCTTGCTATGAAATACTTAGATCTGTTAGCCACTACACCTCTGCTAACAACAGCTTAAGCTGTCAGCGCATAGCAAACACGCCTCCTTATAGAGTAAATTTGGTATTTAGTAATGACTCACAGGATCATTACTGATTACCAGCTCTTACAAACCAGAATGTTCTGACTGGGATTTTATTCTTGAGAGATTGTTGAATTTGGCTGTTTTGTTTGAGTTAAAAAAATGTAAATGTATATATTGCATGCAAAAGTGAAAAATTTAGTAGATGTCGTAATTCTCCTAGCTTATAAATTGAGATGTCTTAACACTTATTTCTACTGTCATTTTATATATACCTAGCAAGGTCCCAGGCCTCCTTTGGTCTAATGAGAACCTCTAGGGCCAGAAACAACTGACATGCTTCTGTATATGGTGGGTTGTGAGGCATGGTCGGTGCAAGATAGTTAAAGTTATTGGGCGCCAGATACTTCTTGAATGCAAAAGAGAGTTTATTTCTGTTAACAAACTTTTTTGGGGAGAGAGAGGGTTAAGGCCAGGACACCCGTAGGTAGTTGCAAGATTAATTGGCAGACACTGAAACTTCAATAATAGGACAGCCATGCAGGGAAAGGCATCCAGTGAGACACCACATCTGCATTTATAGGAATGCTGTCTCCCATGGCAACAGTCTTTAACAGTTTCTAACACAAAGTGTAACAGTTCTTGAATTCCACTACAATCACTTCTTGTAGTTCTTCAACCCACTGAGCTCCCAGTCTCTCACTAGACTAGCTGATTCACTGCCACTGAATCCCTTGAGCGCCTCCAATCTTCACGGTGGTAACTTCCTCAAGCGTCACCCCTGCCTCTCTGCTGGGTCCCTAGCTTGGCACTCAAGATACCTCTCGAGCTTCACCCCACTGGCCTGCTCAGTCCCTGGCAAGAAACACATGGCTGCTCTGCAAGCGTCATCTCCACTGGCTGGGTCCCTGGCTTTAAGGTTTCCCACTTCTTCACCATCCCCCATTGATGAGAATTCTGCTCCACTACTTACTTCAGTTACTCACTGTGGTCCCTGGTAATAAGGTGGTTGTTCCCATGTGGCAAAGAACACAGATCACCTGACTCCACCTAAATATATAGGTTCTTCCAGCAGACCAAGGGATTCAAGAAAACCCCTGCCCATTGGCTGAGATACCCCATATATCCATAAGCTGACCTTGCAATGCCCTTCTTGATACCTGGCCACCTAGTGGTAGCAGAGAAAAGTGCAACAAGGTGAAACTTGTGGAGAATTTGATTGATCTCTAACGATTAGCCAAGATGGCTATTCCTGGCAAGTACATTTTTGAGGAGCAACTCTGTCTGAAGTCCAGGGTGCTACATATACTAGCAATAGTGTACCTGTTCTAGAACTGGAAAAGTCTGAAGAATTTAACAAACAAATGCTAAAAAAATGTCTTAGCAGGCCACATATACAGTACAGCAGTGAGGGGGATATGACAGCAGAAAGTATGTGTAGCAGATTAGTGTGCAGGGTATTATGGAGCAGTATGTGCATGGCAGGAATGCAGAGTGCATGCTGGGGGGGGGGGGGCAGTATATGAAGGAGAGGTGTGTACACTATGAAAGAAAGCAGCATGTGCAGGTGAGGAGTGGAGAGGGTATTAGAGGGGTGGATATTTGTGGAGGAGAGGAGTATGAAGGCATCATAATGGGTAGTATGAGCTTGAGTTGGGTGTGGAATGTATGATAGAGGGCAATATGTGTTAGAACAAAATGCAAAGAGTATGACAAAGAACAGTATATGGTGTAGAGATGTCAAGAAATATGATGGGATAGTATTAGCAGTAGGAATGAGCCAAACACCCCCCAGTTTGCTGTGCACCAGAACCTGCCAACGGACAAAAAATTGCGCAAACTTTAGAACCTCATTAAAATCTATGGGACTCGAACATTTAAAATCAAAAGTGCTAATTTTAAAAGCTAATATGCAAGTTATTGTCCTAAAAAGGGTTTGGGGACCCGGGTCCTGCCCCAGGGGACATGTATCAATGCAAAAAAAAGTATTAAAAACAGCCGTTTTTCGGGAGCACTGATTTTAATGACGCATAAAGTGAAAAAGAAAAGTGAAATATTCCTTTAAATATCATGCCTGGGGGGTGTCTATAGTATGCCTGTGAAGTGCCACGTGTTTCCCATGTTTAGAACAGTCCCTGCACAAAATTACATTTCTAATAGAAAAAAAGTAATTTAAAACTGCTTGCGTTTTTAATGTAATGTCTGGTCCCAGCAATATGGATGAAAATCATTGATAAAAATGGCATGGGTACCCTCCCTTGCCCATTAGCAGCCCCTTTGGGTCTTGTATGGATATTAAGGGGAACCCCATACCCTAATTAAAAAAAGGAAAGACATGGGGCACCCAGGCCCTTTATACTCAGAACAGCAGTATACAGACGGTGCAAACAAGACAGGGACTGTATAGGTTTGTTGTTAAGTAGAATCTGTTTGTAATTTTGAAGTGGTACATTTTTAAAGTGTAGCTCCAGTCAAAAAATCTATTTTTAAGATTTTTGGAAAACATAGGGAAGGGTTATCACCCCTATAACTTTTTATTGTTATCTGTGCACCTCTTCAGAAGATTTCACCTCACTTTCACCTCACTTTTCTTTTTTGTCCCAATGACAAATGTTTTTTGAAAATTTGGGTTTTTTAGTAAAACAAGGATTGGGATAAAGCATCAGTGGAGAGGAGACACCTTTTTCCCATATCAACTCTTACAGCAGAGAATTTCCCTTCCTAGGGGTAAATTTTATTTCACTTCCTGTTGCCTCCTTCCGTTTGCAAGTAGGAGACGTTTGTAAGTTGGATGTTTGAAAGTAGGGGCCTGCAGAAATACTCTGCAGAAATTTGGGCCTAAGATGTTGGTGTTGACACAACACTATAAGCCCTCAAAGTGAGTCTTGTTTGGCGCTGGAACACCCTGCTGTGAACTATAATTTCAAGAATTGTAATTACATGACAATGTTGAACAGTGGTAGAAAAATTGGGCCTTTGGTGGTGGTGGTTCTGCTGGTGCCATAACACTGTTAGTCCTCACAGTTACTCTTGGTGGGCGCTGGAACGGGCCCTGCTGTGAAATATTATATCAAGAATTGTAATTACATGCACCCATTGAACAGGGGCCCAAAAATTGGGCCTTAGGCACTGGTGCCACAACACTGCAACACCTCACAGAAACTCTAGTTGGAGCGCACGACTGAGCCCTGCTGCAAAATATTGGATCAAAAATTGTAATTACACACCCCTGTTAATCAGGGGCTGAAAAATTGGGCCTTAGGCACTGGTGCTGGTGCCACAACACTGCAACCCCTCACAGATACTCTAGTTGGAGCGCAGGAATGAGCCCTGCTGCAAAGTATTGGATCAAAAATTTTAAACGGGCTGAAAATTTTGGCCTTAGGCACTGGTGCTACAACACTGCAACCACTCGCAAATATTGTAGTTGAGCGCAGCAAAGAACCCTCCTGTAAAATATTGCATCAAAAATTGTAATTACACACTCCTGTTAAACAGAGGCTGAAAAATTGGGCTTTAGCCACTGGTGGCAGCACCAAGAACCAAAAATGTTCTTACAAGCTATCAGCATGATCATTGAGGAGGAAGAGGGCAGTCACTCAGCATAACAGGATAGTCACTCAGCATCAGCATAGGCAGTCTTGAAGGGATCTGACATTCCAAAAAAAATTATTCGGTTACATCAGCAATCAGGTGCTTGGTAGCTGGTGGTGATCCAGTCAGTCGATCAACCGAGTCAGTGGACAAGCGCACCCTGTTATCGGTTACAAAGCCTCCAGCAGCACTGAATGTGCATTCCGAAAGAACGCTGGATGCAGGACACAACGAATATGAGGATCCTTTTGCAGGCTTTGCAGGATCAGGGAGGCCATGCAGCGTAGGTGAGCTGAGGCATTCGGTCCAGAGCCCTCTGGTCACTAAGGACGACATGATCTGCAGCCACCTCCTCCCAGCCACGTACAAATCCATGGGTTTCTTGGGACTGTAAATCATCCCTAAAAGACTGCTGCTGATGCTGAGTGCCAGGCTCCACCTCCATGCTGACACAATCCTCCTCCTTCTCGTTCTTTTCCTGTGTGATCAGCGGGCCATCAGGAACACTGTCTGAATAAAGGGGGCCTTGAGAGTTAATGAAGTCCACCTCTTCCTGCCTCTGTTCTGCCTCAAGTGCCCTGTCCATGCAGCGTGTGCTCCAACAGGTGGACAACAGGGACAGTGTCACTGATGCATGCACTGCCACTGCTCACCATCCTTGTGGCCTCCTCAAATGGTGACAGGACAATGCATGCATCCCTGATCATGGCGACTACCCTGTCCTGGTGCCGTAGTCGTACAGGTACTCATTGATGGCCCTCTGCTGCGTGTGCAGCCGCTGCAGCATTGCCAACGTTGAGTTCCACCTGGTAGGTATGTCACAAATTAGGCGGTTCTTGGGCAGGTTAAATTCCTTTTGGAGGTCAGCCAGCTGAGCACTGGCATTATATGACCGGTGGAAATGCACACTGACTGTCCTGGTCTGCCTCAGGGCATCCTGTAAGCCTGGGTACCTGCCCAAGAACCACTGCACCACCAAGTTACAGACATGAGCCACACAGGGCACAGGGGTCAGTTGTCCCTGTTGGAGGGCGGAGAGGAGGTTGGTGCCATTGTCACAAACCACCATTCCTGGCTTAAGCTGGCATGTCATCAACCACCTCTCAGCCTGCCCCTGCAGAGCTGACAGAATCTCTGCCCCAGTGTGGCTCCTGTCCCCCAAGCACACCAGTGCAAGCACTGCATGCCATCTTTTTGCCTGTGTACTTGCGTAGCCCCTTGAACTCCTACGGAGCACTGCTGGTACTGAGGACAAAGCACAGGAAGAGGCCATGGAGGAAGAAGAAGAGGAGGGGTGGAGGAGAGAGGTGAGTCAGAATCACTAGTAGTAGCATTTTGGAGGTGTGGTGGAAGAACAATCTCCAACACTGCTGCACCTTGTCCTGCATCCTTCCTAGCTGCCAGAAAAGTCACCCAATGCACCTTGAAAGATAGGTAACGTTCCTGTCCATGCCTGCTAGACCATGAGTCAGCAGTAGTATGCACCTTACCGCTAACCGCCCCGTCTATCAAGGCCAAGACATTGCCTTCCACTGCCGGTAGAGAGCAGGAATCGCCTTCCGTGTGAAAAAGTGGCATTTGGGAACCAGCCACTAAGGAACTGCACATTCCACAAACTCACAGAAGGGGGCAGAGTCTACCAAGGGTGAGCAGAACACCAGCAATTGGAGTAGCTTTAGGTGTACACTGTGCAGGTGGCACAATACACCGACTGTATTTGAAACAGCTTCAAATTAAATGAAATCACACTGTCTCTCTGATTATCTCTCTCCGCCGCCGCAACACACTACACAAGGCCATTGTGCAGGTGGCCTTATATAGTATGGGGCGTGGACTAAACCTCCTGAGCCATAATTGGCCAAAGCCACCTTGGCTTTGGCCAATTACGGCTCTCCATTTTTTCCACGCTGTGATTGGCCAAAGCATGCGGGTCATAGTGCATGCTTGGCCAACCATCAGCCAGCAATGCACTGCAATGCTGCAGTGAATTATGGGCCGTGAAGCGCCACTCGAATTTGGCACGAACGACCCATAATGTTTGGAATTCACCAAACAGATGAACAGCCAATGTTCGAGTCGAACATGGGTTCGACTCTAACACAAAGCTCATTCCTAATTAGCAGGAGACAATTGTTAAAGATATGACAGCAGGACAGAGAGTACTGTAGAGGGTATAGCAGTGGGAAGACCAGTAAATCTTTTAACTCACAGGTGAATGACAGGGAGAAAGAAATCTGTCTCATGATCCATTTTGTATCTACCTGTATTTACAAAAAAGTAAATAGAAAGCAGCAGCAGCATAGGTATTAAATTCTTTACACATAGGATTTTACAGAGAATGAATTGAGGTCAAAATTAGTTTATAGGGCCAGCTGAAATTGAAGTAGTTTATTCTGGGGAAGTGGAGCTTGTATGAATTGTGTCAACAGCACCATGGACTATGAAAGTGGTAGAGGCAGGGCTCTTGTCCTGCGGGAACGCGTGGGAACGGCGTCCCTGCACTATTTTCACAGCGGGAACACCGTTCCCTTTGCAGGACTCGAGCCGCCTGAATGAGATGTATGCAGAGTAGCGCAGGAAGCGGTTGGCTGTAGTAAGCTCTCCCTCCCTTCACACAGCGCTGTTCGCTCCCCGGTGGCCCCCTCTCTTCTCGTCTATGGTCTATGCCAGATGATGTCACTAGCCAATGGGGATAGACGAGAAGAGAGGAGGGGCCGCCGGGGAGTGAACAGCACTGTGTGAAGTGAGGGAGAATTTACTACAGCCAAATGCTTCCTGTGCTACTCTGCATACTGCCTAGTAAGATGACAATGTGCCCTATAATGTGCCCCCTGGTGTGCTATGTGCCCCATGCCCTAATGTGCCCCCTGCCCTGATGTCCTGTGTGCCCCACTGTGCCCCATTATGTGCCCCATGCCGTAATGTGCCCCCTGCCCTGATGTCCTATGTGCCCCACTGTGCCCCATTATGTGCCATGATGTGCCCCATGCCGTAATGTGCCCACTGCCCTGATGTCCTATGTGCCCCACTGTGCCCCATTATGTGCCCTGATGTGCCCCATGCCGTAATGTGCCCCCTGCCCTGATGTCCTATGTGCCCCACTGTGCCCCATGATGTGCCCCATGCCGTAATGTGCCCCCTGCCCTGATGTCCTATGTGCCCCACTGTGCCCCATTATGTGCCATGATGTGCCCAATGCCATAATGTGCCCCCTGCCCTGATGTCCTATGTGCCCCACTGTGCCCTATTATGTGCCCTGATGTGCCCCATGCCATAATGTGCCCCCTGCCCTGATGTCCTATGTGCCCCACTGTGCCCCATGATGTGCCCCATGCCATAATGTGCCCCCTGCCCTGATGTCCTATGTGCCCCGCTGTGCCCCATTATGTGCCCTGATGTGCCCCATGCCGTAATGTGCCCCCTGCCCTGATGTCCTATGTGCCCCACTGTGCCCCATAATGTGCCCCATGCTGTAATGTGTCCCTTGCCCTGATGTCCTATGTGCCCCACTGTGCCCCATTATGTACCCTGATGTGCCCCATGCCATAATGTGCCCCCTGCCCTGATGTCCTATGTGCCCCACTGTGCCCCATTATGTGCCCTGATGTGCCCCATGCCATAATGTGGCCCCTGCCCTGATGTCCTATGTGCCCCACTGTGCCCCATAATGTGCCCTGATGTGCCCCATGCCCTGATGTGCCATGTGGCCTGATGTGCTCCGTGCCCTTATGTGCTATGTGCCTTGATGTGCTATGTGCCCCATAATGTGCCCTGATGTGCCATAATGTGCCCTGATGTGCTATGTGCCCTGATGTGCCATAATGTGCCCTGATGTGCTATGTGCCCCATAATGTGCCCTGATGTGCCATAATGTGCCCTGATGTGCTATGTGACCCATAATGTGCCCTGATGTGCCCCCATGTGCCAACATTTCCCATGCCATGATGTGCTATGTGCCCTGATGTGCCCTGATGTGCTATGTGCCCCATAATGTGCCCTGATGTGCCATAATGTGCCCTGATGTGCTATGTGACCCATAATGTGCCCTGATGTGCCCCCATGTGCCAACATTTCCCATGCCCTGATGTGCAATGTGGTCTGATGTGCCCCATGTCCCCATGTGCCCTGTGCCCTTATGTGCTATGTGCCCTGATGTGCTATGTGCCCCATAATATGCCCTGATGTGCTATGTGCCCCATAATGTGCCATAATGTTCCCTGATGTGCCCTGATGTGCCATGTGGCCTGATGTGCCCCGCACCCTTATGTGCTATGTGCCCTGATGTGCTATGTGCCCCATAATGTGCCATGATGTGCCATAATGTGTCCTGATGTGCCATAATGTGCCAACGTTTCCCCCATACCCTGATGTGCCATGTGGCCTGATGTGTCCCATGCCCTGATGTGCCCCATGCCCTTATGTGCTATGTGCCCTGATGTGCTATGTGCCCCATAATGTGCCCTGATGTGCTATGTGCCCCAATGTGCCACATTATGTGCCCTGATGTGCCCCATAATGTGCCATAATGTGCCCCATGCCTTGATGTGCTATGTGCCCCGTGCCCTGATGTGCCCCATGCCCTGATGTGCCCCATAATGTGCCCTGATGTACCATAATGTGCCCCGTGCCCTGATGTGCCATGTGGCCTGATGTGGCCCATGCCCTGATATGCCCCGTGCCCTGATGTCCCCCGATGTCCTATTTTTTTTTTTTTTGGTGGGGGAGTGGATCTTGGGTGGGAGTTCCCACACTTTTTTCCCTTGGACTCGACCCCTGGGTAGAGGCGAGTAATAAGAATTGGGGACGTGATGGAGGTTGAAAGGAAGACTCCAGAAAATAGTCAGGTTATCAGCAGGAACTGTATCATGGATTTCAGGAACAGTGGTGGCAGTGCTGGGTAATTTGGAGATGGGCAGGACTTTGTTGGAAAAAAATGTTTAAATAGATAATGGGACAATGAGATTCTCAATGTGCCAAAATCAGGGGAGATGAGAATGTTTTTTGGAGCTCACTGAATAAATAAGAGGGATTATTGTACAGTGTAAGTTGGAGGAAGGATACAAATATAAACGATAAAAGATATAAACTTAGAAACAATGTAGAATTATAAAGAGTTTCAGAAGAATATTCTAATTTACAATATAAATATATTAGCTTATCAGTGAGCTATAGTTACAAAAAATAATAATAGTAAAAAGCTATATTTGGCTTATTGACTACATACACATACATGTACATTTTGGAGCTTTTGATTCAATTTACTGTAGGTCTGTTTATCCATTCCACAACTACTACTCTTATCTCCCAGATCTGATTTCTCTTATCGTCCACTTCCCAGAGCTCAGCTGTGTAAGCCTTTTTTTGCACATGTGCAGCCGATTGCACTGTTGCGATTTGCAATCTCTGCCGAAAGCAGATCAAGCGTGGCAAAAACAGCCATTTGAGTATCACAGGCTTGAAAAGGCATTTAACCTCCCACCACTCAGCCCATTGGCAACAGCAACTGAAAGCCACACAAAAGGGACATACTTCTCACTTTTCTTCTCTACCCCTGCTATATATAATGACATCTCAGCAGCCTCCACTGACAGGGATGATGGTATAGCAAAGAGTGTCACAGGTCCTTGCAATACGTCTGCCAGCAGCAGCTACCTGCCTTTCCACCTGGTGGATGCTGCCCCTTTCTGAGAATTTGCAGAATGCACTGTACCACAATGGCAAGGTTCCCAGTTGCTATTTCTTTGCACGTAAGGCCATTCTAGCTCTATACCATCAAATAGATAGCATTGTTTTGGCATCGTTGGGCAAGGCAGTCAACCACAAGGTCCACATTATTGCTAATACGTGGTCCAGCAAGCATGGTCAGGGACAATATATTTTGTTCACAGCACACTGGGTAACTCTGCTATGAAGGATGCAGGACTGGGCTCATGCTTAGAGCTTGTTTTGCCACCCCCTGTCCATACAGCTGGTGGTGGTAATTGAGATGGGTCAGCTCCATCCCCTCCTCCTCCTTAGTGCCACCTTCTACTGAATTATCCTATGAACCACCAGTATCCCCTAAGCATTCAAGGGTCTATTCAATTAGTCAGTTAAAAGATACCATGTAGTGCTTCTAATGCCATGGCAGCTTGAGCCAGGAATTGTGTTTCGGTTGGCTGAAATTCAGAGGGAATTTCACCCGCTGTAAATGGCCTGATTTGTGACATTCCCACCTGGTGGAACTCAACTGTGGAAATTCTGCAGTGGCTGCAAATGCAGCAGAGGGCCATCATTGAGTACTTGTGTAAGTATGGCACATGGGCAGGCTCAGGGGAGCTTAGCTTTTTTTTCCCCATGCCAATGGCTGCTGATAAAGGATGCATGCACTGTACTGTCACCATTTGAGGAGGTGACAAGGATGATGAGCCATGACAATGTATGTATAAGAGACACTATCCCTTTTGTGTTCTTGCTGGAGCACACTGCTTGGCCTTATGGATAGGGCACTCGAGGAGGAGCAGCGGGAGGAAGAGGAGGACTTCCTTTCCTCTCAAGGCCTGCTTTATGCAGACGCCATTCTTGTGAGGCCACAGAACACACAAGAGGTGAAGGAAGAGGAGGATTATGGCAGTTGTGGAGGCATTGAAGCAGAGGATGATATACGCCAACCTTTAGTCCCCTGAAACCTTGGAGGTAGTACCTGGTTGGGAGGAGGCAGTTCCAGATCCAGCGCAATTCTCAGTGACCTCGAGGACTCGGATTCTCATGCCTCCACAAGCTTTCGGTGCATGAGCCCCCCTATTCTTCAAAGCCTGCAAAAGGACCCGAGAATTAGTGGCATCAAGGAGAAGGATCATTATTATCTGACAACCCTCCTTGAATGAATGAGTGACTTGTATAGCACTACCAATGTGAACTGAATCGCCTCAGGGCGCTTTCTTGCCACCAGAGTCCATCTGCAGCTTTTTGCGTAGTCCTTTACCCCGTAAGGTCCAGACACGCTTACAAACACATACAACATTGAC
This sequence comes from Lithobates pipiens, assembly GCF_037356315.1. Classification (NCBI taxonomy): domain Eukaryota; kingdom Metazoa; phylum Chordata; class Amphibia; order Anura; family Ranidae; genus Lithobates; species Lithobates pipiens. The sequence goes on from NW_027507903.1 coordinate 394,788,372, forward strand.
ATACACACATATTAAGGCCAATTTTTTGTTTTAGACAAGGTCTAATTAACCTACCAGTCTTTGGAGTGTGGGAGGAAACTGGAGTACCCGGAGGAAAACCACGCAGGAACAGGGAGAACATGCAAACTCCAGGCAGATGACGTCGTGGTTGGGATTTGAACCAGCGACCCTTTTGCTGCTAGGTTAAAGTGCTAACCACTACATCACTGTGCTGCCCACTGTTACAAGGAGAGAGTCTCGTTCTGCCCTTGCAGATGGAGCACAGGATGAAATCTTGAGGTCACCTTAAAGAGGAGTTTATGTAACACCTTACCAGACTCTGGTAGTTTACAGTCTAATCTAAAATGTAATTTTGAGGGTTCCATTGGTCAAAGGAGGAGCAGTGGAGAAGGGGACCACCTAAGTAATGTATTTAAAAATTTTTATTCCTTAGCGCCAAGGGCTGTCAGATTCAAGATCACATCAGTAGCGTCTGCATCATATGGTGGAAGATTATCTAGGGGTAAACACAGACATGGAGAGCTTTCTAGTAGATGATTTACTAGGTTACTGGGTCATTAGAATAGACCACTGGGCAGAACTTTCTCAGTCTTGGATTAGGAGCAGTTATCAAGCCCGTTTCCATTTAAACTTGTTGGGGATCTGGAATCTCTGCCTAGGGGGGCTGTCTAGGCTGCCTAGCTTTGTTGTAGTAGTAATTTTTGGTATAGGTAATTGGTATTGGTAATTTTTTGATATAGGTTTCATGGGCACAATTAACATCCAAGCCAAATGTTTCTGCACCTGTGTGACAAGTGCATATAATTTAAATTTCTTTACATCAGGGTCCAGTTCTACTCTCCCCAAGAGTAACTGTGAGGGGTTACATTGTGCCGGCACTGCCAACATTCAAGGCCCAATTTTTCCACACCTTTTTGACAGGGTCATATAATTAAATTTTTTTACAGCAAGACCAATTCTTGCTTTTATCAAAAGTACCTCTAAAGGGTTATGCCTCGTACAGACGATCGGAATTTCTGACAATCAAACCGTGGATCTATTTCCGACAGATGTTGGCTGAAACTTATCTTGCATACACGCGGTCACACAAATGTTGTCGGAAATTCCGATTGGCAAGAACGTGCTGAAGTACAACACGTACGACTGGACTAGAACAAGGAAGTTCAATAGCCAGTGCGCCACCCTTTGGGCTCCTTCTGCTAATCTCGTGTTAGTAGAAGTTTGGTGAGAGATGATTCACGATTTTCAGCCTTGTGCTTTTCAGTTTGTTACTGCTCTTCAGTTTGTGTTTGTGGGTTCGTATCTGTTTTTCAGTGCATGTAGTCAGTTTGTATCTGTTTTTAAGTTCGTTCTTTTATAGTTCGCTTCTGTTTTTCAGTGCGTTCTTGTCCACTCGTTTCTGATTTTCAGGTCGCTCTTCTCAGGCCTTTCTGATTCTCAGTGCATTCTGTTAGTTCGTTCTGACCAGCCGACAGTCTTCTAGACATGTTGCGGGTATGTTCTCATCGTAGAGTTCGTGCTATGCAGGGGCTTGGTGTAAGAGTTCTTACTTTGACCCAAGCCCAGTCCATGAACAGGGCGGGGAGAAGTTCATGGACAAAGAATTGGTTGCTCCAGCGTGACCAATTCTCTGATATGCTTTTGTTGCGGGAGATCCAGGAGAATAATCCTGATGATTTCAGGAATTATCTCTGGATGACGGACCCATTTTTCACCGTCTGTTGGCTTTGCTGTCTCCTTCTATTGTGAAGCAGGACACATGCATGCGGCAAGCCATCACTCCGGAACAAAGGCTCATCGCCACCTTGCGGTACATGGAGAAGTCTGCAGGACTTCAAGTTCTTGACAGGCATCTCGCCCCAGGCTCTGGGAATCATTATTCCAGAGACCTGTTCTGCCATCATTCAGGTCCTGCAGGGGGACTATATTAGGGTAAGTTTTCTCCTCTAACATCACATTCTATATTTGTAATATTTGCTAATGTATTGTATATTGTTCTATTATCTTGATAGGTAATTGCAGAATGTAAAATTGTGCTTCAATTTGTACAGTGTGTATTTATATTTTTGTATTATGACACTTCTTACCTGTTCAGTTGGCTGCCAATAGTGTAAGTAAAGAGGGGCTGGCCAAAGTAATACACATTATGTATGCATTTAGCTGACAATGAAGTGGAGAGGGTTACCTGACCAAAACACCCCCCCCCCCAAAAAAAATATTTACAATGGGCTATCAGAGGGGTTTAGGAATCTGATAAGTGGACCTTATATTTTTGTCTTTACGCCTTAAAATAAATGTTTTACTGATATTGGCCAAGAATGTTTGTGTCTAATCTGCTTGCAATGTTATGTGCAAAAGTACTAATTTTTTTGTTTTCTTGTTTGACTCCACAGATTCCTTCAATGACACAGGAATGGCAGACTGTGGCTTCCCAATCTGCCCAGCGGTGGGAATTTCCCAAATGCGGAGGGGCAATTGATGGGAAACATGTCCACCCACATCGTGCCACACCCAAACTTGGGTCATACTATTGCAACTATAAGGGGTTTAATAGTATAGTGATGTTGGTGGTGCTGTTGGTGACATACGAGTTCTTTTTATGTGTACGTGGGGAAGAAAGGCCAGATGTCGGCTGGTGAAGTCATTGCCTAGACCGAGTTCTACAGGGGGCTACAGAGGACAGAACAACGTGGCTGGTCTACTGTTCACCTTTGTCACTGATGAAGCGTTTGGGCTTGGTGAACACCTGATGCGGTCATTCCCCATGAGGACCCCCGTCCCAAACCATGGGGTTTTTAACTACCGGTCTCGCCTATTCCTGACGCCAATTCACATGACTGAATATAAACTAAACCATATAGTACTTGCATGCTGCATTATGCACAACTTTCTAAGGAGAAATGCTTTGAACTATGTGGCCTCAGTTGGGCCTGAGGCTGGATTGGCAGATCAGTGAACCCTGGCGGCACTTGAAGCTGGTAGTCCTGGCTTGCCCCCCCCCCCCCCCCAAAGGGCCCGCAAAGTCCATCAAAAATATCTGGAATACTTTGCGGGTAGGGGGGCCATTGATATGCAAGCAAATGTGTGAGAAACATTTTTTAAATACATTTTTATTTTAAACTGAAATAATATTTCGTTTGATTTACTGCTTGTGTTTCTTTTAGCTATCTCCTAGGTTCTCCAATGGGCTTTTCTTTTTGGCCATTTTCTTCAATAGTGCAAATTTGATACATGAGGTGAAAATCTCTTCTTCGGCTAACTATTATGTTGCGGGTCTGCTACACACACACCTTGCTTTTGTTGTTAATGTATGTAATGCATCAATGATAAAAAAACATCCTTTTCAGCACCATGAATTAATTGTTTTGAGTCCCAAAAATGGCCTGATTGGGGCAAATTTTAGCACACTGTGGAGGTTATTTACTAAAGGCAAATCCACTTGAAAGTGCATTGAAACTGCACTGAAAGTGTGCTTGTAGTGCAAAGTGGATTTACCCTTAGTAAATAACCCCCATTGTCACTGTAAATACCAACTTACTCCAAAAACTGGTAATGAGCACTGAAAGAAGAAGACACACATTGTTGAGTATTAAACATTTTACTCAAAGCACATTCACATGTGCGTTAAAAAAGGGTTTTTGAACAAACCAACACATTTGTTGTATAACATTTTTAGATTTGACAGTACAAATAGCCTTTTTTTGAGTTAAACAGGCATGTTAAAACCATAAAACATACGCAACTCAGGAACTTACAAAGTTCAACTTTGACAAAGTGAAGGCAATGTCAGACTTTGGTATGTCCAAACTGTGTTCATCTTGCTTTGATCAGATGGGGTGATGTCACCCCTGTGAAAGGAAAATTTTGAAGATGCACACAAATTGGGAGTCAAAATGGGGATTTCCCTCCTGATCCCATGCCTAATTTCAGCATGTGCTAGCTCCCATCATGGGGGATCAATGGACATGTTTTGGGGGTGCAACCCCTTCCTCTCATCTACTTTAGTTGCGAGGAAGGGGTTGCACCCACAAAACACGTACAATGATATCCCATGATGGCAGATAGCAAATGTTAACACCCCGTGTGCATCTTCAAAATTTGGCTTTCAAAATAATTTCAAAATGTTAGAGAAATAACAAATATAACAACAATCTTGAATAATTTTGGGGTGTTTTAGATTCAGCCTAAAACATCAATGATGTTTTTGAGTCTTTTTTCAACATCATTGATATCTTCCTTGATTTTCTGTACTTCACGATTGCACACCATGATCTCCCCGATGAGGACTTAAGCACTTGCACTTGTAAAATTAAATTCTTCTTCCACAACATCCACATCACCTAAAATAAAAAAACACGCCATGTATATAAATATGTAGGCATCCATCTATTACCTGAAGCAGTGGTCTCAGACACTGACCTGTTGTGGTCACTATTTTACCAACTTCATAAACCTCTCCTTCCTCCACATCCTCAGATTGTGGTGTGCTGAGTTTCCCTTCTTTAGGAGGTTGGGGGTCCCTGGTGTCCTTGGATGTCCTGAGTCTTTTCTCCCCTATACGAAAAAAAAGGTATACTTAGCACAAAGATATTTGTGGTCAGAAATATTAATATGAAACATTGCTTGAAGTGTCATACAATGGTCTGTTTTGGCAAAGTGCCAAGCTGAAGACATGATTTTTTTACTTTTCTAAAGCTGGAATACTTACTTGTTTTATGCAAGTTTCCCACATGGAGACACCCCTAGTATCCACTGGAGCACCTGTGTGGGACACCATAAAAGTTTGTTCTGGTGTCTCACACTAGTGCTCCTGCTTCCAGATGTGTAAACAGCTGCTGAGTGTCCTCTCCTTACACTGAATCAAGTTTGCGTTTCATTCTAGTTAGAAACCAACCTAGACAACAAACTTCTTTTAATACACATAGGCATGAACAAATGTGTCAACCTGCATCTGTCAAAAACATGGTATGAGTCAGCGAACGAACAATGTGTACTATGGAAGATCTAACGAACGATGTTTACTACGAACGATTACTGTGCCCACAAACCTGAAACTTGCCATTTTAAACTGTACAACAGTAAAGAAAAGCACATGTACCAGCACAAAATAATAATAATAATAATAGGAACACACAACAAAATACTTCTGTACTGATCCTGCTCCCTCAATTTGAGGTCTGACCATCGTTTCCTCAGTTGATCCTTGGAGCGCCATACCCCAAAATTCTTCTGCAAACTTTTCTCAACTTTAGCCATGATCTTGGCCTTTCGGACATTTGGGTTTGGGTAAGGTCCATGCTTCCCATCATAGTCGGCCCTCTTCAAGATGTCCACCATCTCCATCATCTCACCAAAGGACATATTTGACGCCTTAAATCTCCTCCGGGATTGGGACGTTTGTGGCTTCGGGCTTTCGTCGTCCTCCTCGTCGCTGCTGTCTGAATTCACTTGCTCTTTCAACGCCATGTGCTCTCCCACTGCGCTGAAAGAGAAGGGCTGGGAAATATACTAGAAAGAAGGTCAGGGGCAGGTGGAGTTTCACGTATGCACTGTGTATATAAAGTGTAACATGCGTGCATCATACATATGATCTGTGAGCGGAGGATGGAGTAGCGGAAGCACTGATCATGCTAATGAAGGTACAATTTTCACTTGGAACATCAGTGGCCTATACTGCTTATAGATTGAGGCCTATATTGGGACAAGATTATGAGAGTTTAGCCTGACGTTAGGGTTTGTCTTTTGTTTTATGTCTTGCAGATAAAATGGATAGATTCAATGATCATGACTTCCTCCCTGGCTTCATTGATAAATACAGGGAGCTGCCCTTTCTGTGGCAGGTGAAACACACTTTTTATAGTAATAAAATAAAGAGGAAGGCAGTGCTGGATCAATTACTGTAATTGGTGAAGCCTGTGATGACCCAGCCCTCTCTGACGCAAGGGGAAAGCCGGGCTTCCCCAGTGACGTAAGGGTGACCCCACCCCCTCTGATGTAACACAGGTTTCCGTTACATCAGAGGGGGGCGGGGTCACCCATACATCACTGGGGAAGCCCGGCTTTCCCCTTGCATCAGAGGGGGGCGGGGTCAGGTGACGGGTGGCCCCACCCTCCTCAGCTAAGAATTGTCAGGCTGCCAGGATTCCCCCAGTGATGGAGAAAATCATTTTTTTGTTTTCTCTGGGTTTCAGAATTTCCAGATTAGAGTCTGGAGTCCGGAGGCTTCATAGAGATTTGGGTGGTTTGAAGCCTCTACCGCTGTGCCCCTGTGAACAGGTCTTACCTGATTGCGGCCCTTAGCCTGCTGTTGACTTACTGCCATCATGCCTCTGCCTGCCGCATGCACTGACCACACCTCTACCTGGACTATGCAAATAATTAGCTGTAGCAAGAGGCAATATGTTTATGAATGCCTGGAGAGCAGTACAATAATGAGTGTCTGCAGGTAACAGTGTACCAGGACTAATATTATGGCTGTGCTGGCTGTCTCTGCCTGGACAATTTCTATGGATTTTGCTGTGCTGACAATATCTTTGTGCTGACTATAGACAATATTCCTTCCTGCTGCCTGGAAATTACTATTGCTGTCATTAACACATCCCCGCCTACTGCCTGGACCAGTGCTTTCCTATGTGGATACTACTAAAAGCACAGGTAATGCTTTTTTTTTTACCCTTTCCGCAATAGAATTTATTTTGGATTGTAATTCTTGGTATGTACATGCCATGCATTAGAAATATGAAGGGCCTTCAAAAATGATAGGTTGCCAGGAAATTATATGTAATTTATGCTCCTAGAATGCCTGATAGTGCTACTTGGATGTTGGGCTTCTGTATGTGGCCAGGCTGTGTACAAGGCTCACACATGTGGTATTGCCATACTCAGGAGGGGTAGCAGAATGTATTTTGGGGCGTCATCTTTGCTATGTACATGCTATGTGTTGGAAATATCTGATAACCGGACAACTTTGTGTAAAAAAAATGCGTTTTAATTTTTTTCCACATTTTCCAAAAACTTCAGGAAAAAAATGAACTGTTCAAAAGACACATTATGTCTCATAGATTATACATTGGGGTGTTAGCTTTCCAAAATGGGGTAATTTTGTGGGAGTTTTCTATCTCTGAAATCATCTATTTGTACACGCATTCGGAAATCTAATTATAAATTACAAACGCACTGGTATCGCACTCCGTCAGTCCTTCATAGGATTTAACCAGAGGCCTCAGATAGTTGCTGGCAATGCCGAGAGGGATAGGGAACCTTGTTCCATATCTTCTGGGTTTGCCCAAGGATTAAACAGTATTGGTTGGAAGTCCAGAGGCTATCTCAAAAATGTACAGATGCCCCAATACCAGAGGATCCAACCTTCTTCCTGCTCCACTGTGCACAAATCCAGACTCAGACATATAGGAAATCATTACTCTGTCACCTGACTAATGTCGCTAAAGTTTGTATCGCTATGTGTTGGAGGGATCCTAATCCTCCTACTATTGCTATGTTGCTTAATAAGGTTGGGAGTATCAATGCTATGGAAGATCTGGTGTCTGCGGCATAGGACAGAAGGGAACAATATACAAAAACATGGTCACAGTGGAACACGTTTATAAACTCAGATCAGATGAGGGGAGTTTACTTTTGTTGAGCTGTGCTGGGGACTGAAGTCCTTTTGTCTTTTTCAGTTTCTTCTCCTGTTCCTCTGCACAAAACATTTCCGTGCATGTCTGATAGAATAATATCGGATGAGCTGTCCTGATCATCTCTCGAAAGCTCTGTACTAACAATCTGATTATCGTACGATTGATTTAAATGCCGTATTTTTCACACGATTTTTGGATCATGTGTATGGGGCATAAGGCTAGCCACATATGCATATACTTGTTCAGTCTGTGGATTGAAAGAGACAATTCTTTTAGATTTCTCCATCCACACTAAACAACATGGATGAAAGAATCTACCCTGCTGGCTTTTGCATTCTGACAGCCATGGAAGGTGATTATCTGAAAATTTTTCACCCAACTTCTTACTGAAGTTGGGTGTCAGCTGTCAGCTCAGGTGGTGCTGACAGAATGATTCATGGCTTGCTGGAGTGAATTGAAAATATAGCAGACATAAGCTGCAAAATTTCTCCTGAATGTCATGGTTATGCAATAGAGTTCTGCTTACCTGTTTCCATGTGTTCATCTAGAGACCAGCCGACCCTCACCTGTCTGCTTTTGTAATCCATCCTCTGGTATGGCTCCACCCTAGCTCCTATCAGGGAGCTCTATATTAACCTGTGCACTGCAGGCCAACGCTGCTGATCAACCTTTGTGTGTTAGCTTCGTGTTACCTGCCCTGTGCTCTTCTGTTGTTTTCCGTTACCGACTTTGGCGTGTCCTTGACTATCCCTGTTTGCCTGTGATCCTGACCTTTTGGCGTGTCCCTGAATATATTTCTGTCTGCTTGTGGCCCCGACCTTGGCTTTGTCCCTCACTATCCCTATCCTCCTGTTGCCTACTGTGGGTGTGAGCCGGGGGACCCTGGGGGTCGCGACCTGGAGCCAGTTGCAGCCAAGTCCATCCTCACCACTAGAGGCGCTGGTGAACACCTGCTGGCTCTTAGACTTCTCGCCCCAGGGAATCTTACGCTCTAACCCCAGTGGGATCTGTCTCCCGTCTACAGCAGTCCGCTGTAGGGTCCACAACCTTGCGGTGCACTCCTGATCCCTACGGTGTGCATCTGTCACCTCGCCTCAAGGTGACCTGACACTGAACCTGGTCACACTTGGAAGCTGGAAGTTTTAGAGCTAGATCTAGATTCAGTTCATAGACCTGGTATGTTGCATGTTGTGAGGGCTTTTCTTGCACCTCCTACCCAACACTCCTGAAGAGGGAGACAGCAAGTGTGAAGGCATGGGGTGGCACAAGTGCCATGGTAGATGGCTGAAGGTACCCTCACTACAGGTGGGTAGAATGGGAAGCCACATTCTTTGGGACAGGTCACAGGAACAACTTGGTACCAGAGCAGGAGGCAGTACAGGAAAATGGAGAGCAGGCCAAAGACAGTAACAGTTTGTCAGCACAGCAATGAAACAGCAGGCAGGGCAAGTCCAGGAAGTAAGCCAAGGTTGGTAACAGCATAGAAAACAATACAGAGTCAACAGGCAAAGACAAGTCTAGTAATCTGGTCAAAGTCAAAGATAACCAGATGAGTAGAGTTGAGGCAGAAGGCAGGGGTGAAATCTAGGGGGAATCCTGGTCATACACAAGCTGAAGATGATTCATTTATTAACTTCTCTCAGGGACACATCCATTTAAATAGGCTGCTGGATGCCAAGTGTACATGCTAATTTCTAGATGCATGCATTCATGCAGTAAACCATCACAGTATGTCTGATATTACCCTTTTGCTTATAAATATGAGTGGTGCAATGAACATAAGCATAACTGTGCACTGAAATTATGATCATGGGACTCTACTTTAGCTTACAGAAGTTGATGCAACATTTATATAAAGGGGAAGTGTCACCAGGTAGAGGCTTCTATTTTCTGTCTTATTAGCCAAAGACTTACATCTTTATTGGCAGAGCAAATTGTGACTTGGAGTTGCAGAGCACTGTGGTGACCAAGAACTGGTACAAGGTAAATAAGAAAAAAAAAATTGGAAGGCTGTGCCAAGAATGAGAAAGACAAAGAAGATTAAATAAATTAAAAGAACATTAGGTTGCATTTAAGATCCATGAGTGTCTGTGCTGAGGATGTAATAAAACTAAAATAAAGAGGTTTATATCTGTGTGCAGACTACTGTAGAAGGGGGACATTTTATGTATAGTGTGAAATCTGGAAACATTGTGAGGAACTGAAGTGTGAAATCTGGAACTATTGTTGTAGAACTAAGGTGTGAAATCTGGAAGCAGTGTCAAAAATACTGGCTGACCACTGGAATGAGCACTGCTGCAAAGAGTATATACCAAAAACTGAACTGCTAAAACTATGTTCAGTTCTCGAGTATGCAGGTATTTAGCAGACCTTATTTTCACAATAGTTTTTTTTTTTTATAATTAAATTGCAAGTTGCATTTGTTTATTTTTTTCTCCAAGCATTTAATGTGTAATCAGACCAAATGAACAACTGACCTAATCTATTCTGAAGAGAACAGAATTAAAAAATAATAACCTTTGCATACAAATGATTCAAAAACAGGTGCTGAGAAATATCCAGAATCTTTAAATCATAAAAGTTAGCACCACAAAATGAACTTTTTAGTAGAAACCTATACTGAAAAAATATATGCTAACACCTTTTTACACCTGTTTTATTTGCCATTTTAGACCAGTGTATCACTACTAGCTTGGCTGCTCAATAGCATAATTAAAGGGTTGACAAAGCAAGACAGATCACTGGTAGCTCAAGGATTCATTGTAGAGGTCTAGAGGAGCCCGGTGGTCACTACAACAAGAGTAAAAATGTATTACATCTTTTAAAGAATTTAGTTGGCTTCCAAACTGGGGAATAACTATACACATATACCATAACATACATGATTTTTTTAACCACTTCAGCCCCGGAAGGATTTACCCCTTTAATGACTAGGCCCTTTTTTGCAATACAATTCGCTTTAACTGAAAACTTCACGGTCATGTGACACAAAAAAATCTGACGATTTTGAAAAAAAAAACAATAGCCTTTACTTTTTGCTATAATAAATATCCCCCATAAAATTAATAATAATAAAATAAGCGTATATTGATTGGTTTGTGCAAAAGTTATAGTGTCTACAAAATAGGAGATATATTTATGCCATTTTTATTATTATTATTTTTTTTACTAGTAATGGTGTTTTTCAACGGGACTGCGACATTGTAGGGGACAGATTGGACACTTTGGCACTTTTTTGAGACCAGTGACATTTATACTGTGATCAGAGCTATAAATAGCCACTGATTACTGTATAAAGGACCCTGGCAGGGAAGGGGTTAACACTAAGGGCGATCAAGAGGTTAAGTGTTCCTTAGATTTCTAACTGTGGGGGAGTGGACGGACTGGGAGTAGAGAGAGATCGCTGTACCTGATCACTAGGAACAGCAGATATCTCTCCCCTCCCCTGTTAGAATAGGGATTGAGTTGTTTACATTGACGGGACCTGTTCTGGGTTTCTGTAGAGTGATCACGGGTGGCTGGTGGACATTGTGGACGCCGACCATGTGCATTGGCTCTGGCATCGTGCTGCCGGCGCACGCCTTCCAATCCCTCCTAAAGTGGCGATGTACACCTACGCCAATTTGCGCAGCCGTGCCAGCCTGCCGCAGTATAATGATGGTGAATGGCCGGCAAGTGGTTACATTCATCTTCAGTCTTTGCAGAGGCCACATTTTTACCACCCTAACAGCAAAGAATCCTTTATGCAGTTAAAGGTTGAACCACGTCTCATCCAGGTCCATCTAGGTTCATTGTGTGGCCTTGTGCCTTCTTTAGCAACCTTAGATTAAACCATATTCTCCCGATGCTACAGTCACCAGTGAAATATTTATATATTGCGATCATATCCTTTCTTAACCACATTCAGACTGGACCATTTTGCTGGCTTAAGAATAGACCACTTTTTGCAATTCACCACTGCGTCGCTTTAACAGACAATTGTGCGGTCGTCCCACAAATAGAGCTTTCTTTTGGTGGTATTTGATCACCCCAGCGTTTTTTGTTTTTTGCGCTATAAACAAAAGAAGAGCGAGAATTTTGAAAAAAAGCATTATTTTGTACTTTTTGCTATAATAAATATGCCCCAAAAATATATAAAAAACATTTTTTCCTCAATTTAGGCCAATATGTATTCTTCTACATATTTTTGGTAAAAAAAAATTGCAACACGTGATTATTGATTGGTTTGCGCAAAATTTATAGCGTTTACAAAATAGGGGATAGTTTATGGCATTTTTATAAAAAATTTTTTTACTAGTAATGGCAGCGATCAGCGATTTTTATTGTGACTGCAACATTATGGCAGACACATCGGACATTTTTGACACATTTTTGGGACCATTGTCGGTTAACCAGGGGGTGGCAGGGTAGCGGTTAAGTGTGTCCTAGAGGCGTGTTACTAACTGTGGGGGGCGTGGCTGTGTGTTAGTGAACACTGATCTCTGCTCCAATCACAGGGAGCAGAGATCAGTGTCACTTGTTGCTAGGCAGAACAGGGAGATGCTACTTACTTCCGCATATCCCCGTTCTGCCTCCCCGTGAGATATCCCCATGGTGATAAAGTCCGCGAGACCTAAGTCGGCATTCTTAAAGGGATGGACCTGTACGCCCATATGCCTGTCTGGGCCATTCTGCCAACGTACATTGTCGTGCGTCGGTTGGGAAGTGGTTAAGCACCCCTTCTCCAGGGAGAATAATCATTGTTTTATTGCCATTCTCTGGACTCTTTCCAGTTCAAGGACATTAATGGGGATCGGTGACTAAAACTGAATTGTTTACTTAAGATGAGGATGAATGAATGTTTTTTAAAATGGTAGAATTATAGGTTTATCTTTGAAATAAAAACACTATTAACCCCTCTAGCGGTAATCCCGAGTCTGGCTCGGGTTAGGAATTTACTGATAGGAGCGGTAACCCCGAGCCAGACTCGGGATCGCTTCGCTCGATGCAGGGGAGGACACAGTGAGACTTACTTACCTTGTCCCCTGGATCCAGCGATGTCCGCCGCGCTGTGTGATCGAGCTGTATTCCGCTCGATTCACAGTGCTGAATGCCGCCGAGCTCCGTTCCCTGTGGCGTTACGGCGCACGGGATCGGAGAACGGCGGCAAATTCAAAAAAGTAAAAGTACACAAAACGCACACAGCACTGTAATCTTACAGATTACAGTGCTGTATTACAAAATTACACACCCCCTTTGTCCCTAGTGGTCTGTGCAGTGCCCTGCATGCACTTTTATATTATAAATACTGTTTTTTTCTGCCTGGAATTTGAAGATTGTCCATAGCAACCAGAAAGTGTCCCTTTTTCAGTGTTTTAGGATTTGATTACATTATTGAATATTTTTTATTATTCTTTATTATATTATAAACTTTATCATACCCGGGATGTCTGCTAGACTCTGGTTTGAACATATTTAAGAGAGTTATTCCTAAGAATTACAGGACTACAATATAAAATGCCAAATTTCCATGCAAAATAATTGTACCGCTTTCAGCACCTAAATCCAGACTGAATCATACCGCCAGGGAGGTTAATGCATGATAGTAGTCTGTTAGCCTTGCTTGCTGAAAGGCTAGTTTGTAGCAAGTTTGTGGTCTACAATGTCCCACAGGTCTTTTTTCATCTGTGATTCCACTAGAGGTTCTTTCCCTAGTGAGTATCTTTCATTCATATTTTTAACCCCCAGTGTGTTACCTATCATTTTCAATATTATACCTCATCTGTCATATAGTTGCCCACCTCTCTATTTTTATCTAGGTCCTCTTGTAAAGTTTCTATATCCTGATTTAAAGTTATTGCACTACCTAGCTTGGTATCATCAGCAAACACTGAGATTGAAATATTTCTTCCAACCTCTATATCATTTATGAACAAGTTAAATCATTTAAAAATCTACATTAATCAGGAAGATGGGGCAATGTGAAAAACAAAATCTATTTAGGAAGAAATATAATCTGAATGAAGACAATCCTACACAAAAATATCAGTAGGAATTCAGACCATTCGCAGTTCTTGAAATTATTTACCCACTGGGCCTATGTTAAGGCTGGAGTCAAATGTCCAGAGATAGTGACTTCTGAATACCTAATACAGGGGCAAAACTCTCTCTCTCTCTCTCTCTCTCTCTCTCTCTCTCTCTCTCTCTCTCTCTCTCTCTCTCTCTCTCTCTGGAGTTCATACTTCTCTTAATACATGAAAGGACTTTGCTCAGCTCACTTTGGAAACCGCAGCTTGGCATTGTATGCGATTTCTAAGCTTATAGTCTACCAAAACTCCCAGATCCTTCTCCACTATAGATTCCCCCATTTGTACTCCCTCTAGTATGTATAATACATGCATATTCCTAGCCCCCAAGTGCATAATGTTACATTTATCAACATTAAACCTAATTTGCCACATAGCCACCCAATGAAATGGGCATTGAGGTCAGCTTGTAAGCTGGAGACATCCTGTAAGGAAGTTATTTCACTGCATAGCTTGGTGTCATCTGCAAAGACTGAAATGGTACTTTTAATCCCAGACCCTATATCATTTAGAAAGTTATTAAAAAGTAAGAGTCCCAGCACTGAACCTTGGGGTACACCACTGATAACCTTAGATCATTCAGAGTAATTATAAACCACTAATCAGAGGTATTATAGCAGAGTGCATATTTCCTCACCATGCTCAGATACAGGCATAGGACCCTTTAACTGATTTTTCCACATATCTCTAGGTTCCTTTACATCTCCATTTCTCTTACTCAGCAGCTCAGAGAGGCCACACCTAATAAGGCAGTAGAGGTTTTTTTTGGGACTTTAAATGAGACACGTGATAACATGCATCTCCATCCCTAATCAGATACATAAAGAAAGAGGGTCAGGACTTTAAATGAGGTGTTTATATCGTAGCTAATCGAAGGAATCAAAGTGGAAACATGGACAAGTACGTATTTGTTTGCCATGATTGAGTAGGTGCATAGCAAACGACATATGCAATAGTGGCACATAATATAACAAATTATGTGTCCAAATCATTTACATGTTAATAGCATGAATAGAATATACAATAATATTGTACTCAATAATAACAAAATCACTGTAATACAACAGTTATAAACAACAGTATTGCCTGGATCCAAAGACCATGTAAGTATGTGTGTGTTGCATCTAGGTTACGCGTTTCATGGGATCTATCCAATCATCTGGGGCGGACGCATGACATATCTATGAGGAGAGGTAATTGTATCAAAATCAACCATTCATAGACAAAAATTGGAAAAGAAAGAATATACATACAAGGAGGATAAAATAGTCATTCCTGTAAGACTCACACACAGTATCTGCTTAGTGTGAAACAAACACACCGCCAGGGTGCTAGGGCCGAAATGAATGCCTGATCCAGAAGCTATGGTAATAGGGTTCAACAGAAACACAGGGAGCATGAATGTAGGTGTAACCCGGAGTATCGGGAACAGTGGGACAGATGGGCTCCATTCTGTGAATCAATAAAAATATGAAATACCAAATGGTACTGAAAATATAAAAATGTAAGCTAATCAAAGAGAGGAACCCAAATAAATAACTACTTAGCTGATTTTTCCACATATCTCTAGGTTCCTTTACATACCCAGGGAAGATATGTTCCTCCATTTCTCTTACTCAGCAGCTCAGAGAGGCCACACCTAATAAGGCAGTGGTAGCTGGACAAAATATATGCACCAGGTTAGTTTCCCTCTACTGTAAGAGCCGGTTCACACAGGGGCGACTCATCAGGCGACTTAGCGGCCTGACAGGTCGCGTTCCGATCTGTGCAATAGAACAATTGTAATCAGAGCGACTCAAGTCGCTCCAACTTAGAAAAAGTTTCCTGTACGACTTTTGGGGCGACTTGAGGCCGCAAGTCGCCGCATCCAGGTCGCCTGAGGCAGTCGCACTATAAGTCGTGCTGCCTCAGTGTGAACCGGACCTTAGAATCAGCATGCCAAAAAGTCTGCATGCCAAAAAATATGCAACTTCTCTTGAAGATGTAGCTACAGTCAGTGGGTAGCACCTCACTAAATACTCTCTAAATACTAAATGAGTACTGCAGAGAGGCAAATGGTAAACCAAAAGACATCAAATTAGCAATTTTGAGATGCCTTTTTCAAGCTAGGAAACTCATTGCTCAGAAGTGGCAGTCCTCCACTCCTCCATCCAGTAGGGAATGGGAACAGAATATGAATGTGGTGATTCTTAAGGAAAGGATATCATATATTAGACAAGGAGGTGTCAGGAAATTTGATAATATCTGGAAAATGTGGTGCGAGAAAAAGAAAAGTGGAAATATTAATGTATAAACTTGAAAGGGCGAATAGGATCAGATGAAGTGAAATGGGGAATGAACATTCTTGAGAGAGGAATGGAAGGATAAATGATGGGTGTATTGGAACGAATGTGAGTGTGAGGTGTGGGTTTAGCGAAATATTCACGACTTAGAGAAAGAATAACATATAAAAATTAATGTTGTTGTTGTTGTTTTTTTAAACTTCTTTCTCCTTTTTTCGCTTTTTTTTCCTTTCTTCTTTTTCTCTCCCTTCCATTTGTGTTTTTACCAAAATGTTAATTGTATGAGAGTGATGTTTGTTTTGTAAAAATTGAAAAGAATTTAATACAGTAAAAAAATAAAAATAAGAGTACTGCAGTTTCAGTATGGTGGTCCTTTGTCCCCAGGCCTGGGATTCCCCCAACTTTTGCTGTTGACACTGTTGATCTGACATGGCCACGCGGCTATATTGTTTGTGTTGCTTTGTTACCACTTGTTATGCTGGTAATGTCACATAGTCAATGTACATGTTTGTGTAGCTTTAATAATATGTTTTGTATTATTCTGCAGTGTGCCCTTGCTGTTTGCCGTCCTGAACATGTTTTGAATTATTGCTTTTATCTTTGCTTCTGTTTAGTAAACTGCAAGTTACAATTAAGGCAGCCATCCATTAATTGAAATGTGGCCAGTTCAGCAGGGTCTGGCTGAATTTTGATCCATGTATGGGAACAGTGGTTGTACAGAAGTCGACCTCTATTCAACCAGTCTGTCGGATAAATGGCACTCGATCAGCATCGCCAGCGATTGCTACTCATCATTGTATTCTGACAGCGGCAAAGTCTCCCTGCTGTCAAAACACAATAGCTCAGCGGTAGTGATTCCCTGACACTGAGTATGTGGATGGGGGAATTGGGCCCTATTTTTTGTATAATCTGCTAGTTGAACAAAAAAAAAACGGAATCATTTGTGGGCTGCTTTACTCCTTGTCTGATCTTTCAGCTGATTCACCTATTCTGCTAAAGAATAAACATAAACCTAAATTTAGGGAAAATTGTAAGGGAAATGGCATGCAACTTTCCTTAACTAATTTATACTTTGAAATGTTTATTCAAGTGTAACAGCTTGTCTTGTGTTAGAAACAAAGAACAAATGTCTGACCAGAAGCTTTCTTTTTTGCTTGTCTGATCAACTTTTAATGTTTGTTTAATAGAACAAATGACACCATCCTTTTGAATGATGTTGCTAACATTTTATCCCAAGACTCTTATAAATACTTCATATCCACTGTTAACATTCCTGATTAAACATCATAATGCATAATCATCCCAGCTGTCTGGCTTGTATGGCTGAAGAAAGCTACTGTGAATCAGGTTACTTTGACATAATTCGCATGAGGACTGAAATACTCAGGCATTGCAGCTGTCCAGTCTGGAGAATGCATGTATTTAGTAGCTGTTTAGTGTATGTTTTTTCAAATAACAGTCATTCGCAAATCCACTTGGACATCTATGATTACAAAAAATGTTTAAAATATCACAGCTCTGGTGTTTTATTACGAACAATGCAAGACAATAGAAATTAAAGTAAATTATAGTACTGTTTGCCTATAAACATTTTTGTAATCTGTTACTCTGAAAATATTTTTAAGCATTAGCATATATTGATATCCAAGGACTCTAATATGGCCTCAGGAGGGCAATAATGCACTGATGTGGTCATTCTAGACTCCTCTGATGTTAGTGTATACTTATAGGTAAAACAGTTTGGAGTTAAAGTGATACCATTCTTTTAGTAGACTGAAAATGCAAGTGATTGAAATACATTTAGCTGACAAATGGTATCACTTTAAATCCGAGTGTTATGCTTTGTTTGATTACCCACATGGTACAATACTGTTATATACTCACTAATAACTGTGTGGCAGTTGGGAGGCACACAGAAGCATTACAAAAGTAAAAAGGGTCCATGGGCTATTTTTTAAATATTCAATTTAACCATAGATTCTAGAAATATTTTTTAGGACCTCTTCACACTTGATACACTGGAGCTGCATTGGCAGCTGTTTCCAACACAACGCCAACATATAGCGAAGGCAAATTGCTTTGTTTTCTATGGTATCAGTTCACAACCGAATGTTGCTGTGGTGTGTGCTGAAAAAAAGTACTGTATGCAGTACTTTTTTCAGTGCACCAAGTTGCTGCGTGAACTACTGCATTTTTGATGCTGATGAGTATAACTCCTTCATGACATTTCCTTTAAAGATATTTTTATTAGTTTTAGGACAAACCAACAAACCGACACAAAAAACAATAGACAATTACAAAGCAAAACTTGGGCAGTTATAAATATGCAGCATCAAATACTAGGCCTGTGCATTTGGGAGACAGAGGATATTACACTGGTTAAGTATCAGTCAGGCATTTGCGTCAGGCATTTGCAGAATACGATCAAAGTGTCAATTGTTCAGCACCAATGGGTTTCCATATATAGAGTATAGTAGCAGGACCTACAGGCCACCTGCAGTGTATATCTATTGTGAGGGGAGGGTCAGGGGGCTAGCAAGCCACCTGTCCCAAGTTTTGTGGAATGTTTTACTCTGTTTCTGAAGTTCAAAGTTAAGCTTGTACATTGGTATAGCATTATTGATTAACTTTAACCATAAGGTTTTCAAAGAGGCCTGTGTTCCCTTCCATGACAACAATATGGTCTCTCTGACATAAAAATAAAGAATGCGAAGTAGTCTCTTAGTGTGTGTTGATACTTGCAGGTCACCAAAGATATCCAGCAGACAATTCTTAGGGTGGATAATGTTAGGGAGGCCTAAAGCCGAGGAGAGGAAAGAGCCCACCTCTGCCCAAAGGTCCTGAACCATTGGGCATGTCCAGAAGCAATGTAGAAAGTTGGCGTCTTGGCCGCAGCCGTGGAAACATTCAGCCGTGGGCAACAGACCCATCTTTTTCCACCTAGTTGGGGTGAGGTGGGATTAATGGAAATTTTTTACCTGTATACTGCAGTCTCTTGATGAAATAACTGATGTCTTGTATGTGTCACTAAACTCCGTCCAGTCCTCCTCTGCAAGGGAGATGTCCATGGAGATCCACTTTTATTAGGCCCTACTAAATCTGGGGGTAAAGTCAGTCATTAGGGCAGCATAGTAAGTAGATATAAGTTTAGTGGGGTCAGGTTGTCTCAGCAATTTCCCTAGTGGAGGTAGATTAGTAGGGTCATCTAAGGAGCCAAACTGTGCTCTGATAGCATGTCTGAGCTGATAGTAGTAAAACAGGTAAGAGTGTGGCAAGTCAAAGTCAAGTCTGAGCTGGTGGAAAGATTTAAAGCCTTGTGCAGTGTATAGGTGACAGAGATATTTAACTCCTTTGGAGTACCAATGTTTAGGGTCAGGTAAAAAATAAAGTTCCTGCAAGGTGGGGTTGAACCATAGAGAATTATTCAGGGATACCGATCAGGTATGTTGTGTTATTTTGGTGGTGATGTATCGAAATAATGAAAGGGATGTAGCCAGCATACAGGTGCCAGGGCGGGTTGGGACTTTGCCCCTGTAAACAATATTGTGAAGGGTTTCCATGGAAGATGCAATAGTTCCCTCAGTGGTGGTACATGCATTTGCCGCTACTGGGTGTAGCCAGTCATGGAAATGGACCAATTGAGATGCTAGGTAATATAGAATTTTTTTTCGAAATGCCAGGCCCGCCAAGTGTGTTACATAGTTACATAGTAGGTGAGGTTGAAAAAAGACACCATCAAGTCCAATTTATGTGTGTGACTATGTCAGCATTACATTGTATATCCCTATATATATATATATATATATATGTTGTGGTCGTTCAGGTGCTTATCTAATAGTTACTTGAAACTATCAATGTCCCTCGATGAGACCACCATCTGTGGAAGGGAATTCCACATCCTTGGCGCTCTTACAGTAAAGAACCCTCTACGTAGATTAAGGTTAAACCTATTTTCTTCTAATTTTAATGAGTGGCCATGAGTCTTGTTAAACTCCCTTTTGCGAAAAAGTTTTATCCCTATTGTGGGGTCACCAGTATGGTATTTGTATATTGAAATCATATCCCCTCTCAAGCGTCTCTTGTCCAGAGAGAATAAGTTCAGTGCTCGCAACCTTTCCTCATAACTAATATCCTTCAGACCCTTTATCAGCTTTGTTGCCCTTCTTTGTACATGCTCCATTTCCAGTACATCCTTCCTGAGGACTGATGCCCAGAACTGGACACCATATTCCAGGTGCGGCCTGACCAGAGTCTTGTAGAGCGGGAGAATTATCGTTTTATCTCTGGAGTTGATCCCCTTTCTAATGCATGCCAATATTCTGTTTGCATTGTTAGCAGCATCTTGGCATTGCATGCTATTGCTGAGCCTATCATCTACTAGGACCTCCAGGTCCTTTTCCATCCTAGATTCCCCCATAGGTTCTCCCCCCAGTGTATAGATTGGATTCCTATTTTTGCCATCCAAATGCATTATTTTACATTTTTCTACATTGAACCTCATTTGCCATGTAGTTGCCCACCCTATTCATTTGTTCAGATCTTTTTGCAAGGTTTCCACATCCTGCAGAAAAATTATTGCCCTGCTTAGCTTACTATCGTATGCAAATACAGAGCTTGAACTGTTTACCCCATCCTCCAGGTTATTTATGAACAAATTAAATAGAATTGGTCCCAGCACAGAACCCTGGGGGACCCCACTACCCACTCCTGGCCATTCCAAGTACTCCCCATTTATCACCACCCTCTGAACTCGCCCTTGTAGCCAGTTTTCAATCAATGTACTCACCTTATGGTCCATGCCAAGGGACCTTATTTTTTACAGTAAACATTTATGGGGAACTGTGTCAAATGCTTTTGCAAAATCCAGATACACCACGTCTATGGTCCTTCCTTTATCTAGCTGGCAACTCACCTCCTCATAGAAGGTTAGTAGATGGGTTTGGCAAGAACGATTCTTCATGAATCCATGCTGATTACCTCTAATTATACCATTCTCGTTACTAAAATCTTGTATATAGTCCCTTAGCTTCCCCTCCAAGAGTTTACATACTATTGATATTAGGCTAACTGGTCTGTAATTCCCAGGGATGTATTTAGCTGCGTACACACGTAGTGGTATGTCTGACGTACTTAGTCTGGCGGACTTCCCGCCAGACTGTCCGTCGGACTTTCCAAACGGACTACTTGCCCACACACGCCACTTTTTGAGCGGACTAATACGGCGTACTAAGTCCGCCGTACTATCTGCCCTACTTTTGAAATGAACGGACTCGCTCACACACACAGAGGAAAGTCCGCTCATTTCGAGCGCGTCTCCAGGTAGGCGGAGCCCGCGAAGGAGACGTCGCTGGCCCCGCCGCCTGGTATGGACTTAAAGGGGAACCCCAACGCCGAAAAAAATCGGCGTGGGGGTCCCCCCCAAGTCCACAACAGACCCTTGTCCGAGCACGCTACCCGGCCGGCCCCCCTACCCCAAAGCACCTTGTCCCCATGTTGATGAGGACCTCTTCCCGACAACCCTGGCCGTTGGTTGTCGGGGTCTGCGGGCGGGGGGCTTATCGGAATCCGGGAGCCCCCTTTAATAAGGGGGCCCCCGGATACCGGCCCCCCACCCTATGTGAATGAGTATGGGGTACAATGTACCCCTACCCATTCACCTGTAAAATAAAAGTACAAAAAAAACACAACACACGAGATAAAATACTTTATTGCACAGCTCCGGGGGTCTTCCGTCTTCGGGGTGTTCTCGCCGGACTCCTCCGCTATCTTCTTGTAGCTCTTTTGCTAGCGGAGGAGTCCGGCTTTCTTCCTCGCCGCCGGCCTCTTCTTCCAACTTCGGGGGTCTTGTCCCCCTCTTCGGTTCTTCTGCCGGGCCACCTCGCCTTCTTATAGCTCTTTTACAGGCGGTGGCCCGGTCTTCTGTCGCCGCCGCCGCCGCCGCCTTCCATTCTTCTTCTTCTTCTCCAGGAGATGTTGACTCGACGATCTCTCCGGCCGCAATGCCAGGAACGCGCTGCGCTGCCACTTATATAGGGACAAGGGGCGGTGTCACATGGGTTTATGTCACGTGGGTTGGTGTCACATAGTGACCCCGCCCCCTTACGATGTCACAGTCCCGGAGGATGCTGGGACTGTCGCCATGTGACATCAACCAATGTGACCAACCCATGTGACATAAACCCATGTGACACCGCCCCTTGTCCCTATATAAGTGGCAGCGCAGCGCGTCCCTTGCATTGCGGCCGGAGAGATCATCGAGTCAACATCTCCTGGAGAAGAAGAAGAAGAAGAAGAAGAAGAAGAAGAAGAAGAACGGAAGGCGACGGCAGCGACAGAAGACCGGGCCACCGCTTGTAAAAGAGCTATAAGAAGGCGCGGTGGCCCGGCAGAAGAACCGAAGAGGGGGACAAGACCCCCGAAGTCGGAAGAAGAGGCCGGCGGCGAGGAAGAAAGCCGGACTCCTCCGCTAGCAAAAGAGCTACAAGAAGATAGCGGAGGAGTCCGGCGAGAAGACCCCCGAAGACGGAAGACCCCCGGAGCTGTGCAATAAAGTATTTTATCTCGTGTGTTTTTTTTGTACTTTTATTTTACAGGTGAATGGGTAGGGGTTCCTGGCCGGCCGGGTAGCGTGCTAGGACAAGGGTCTTTTGTGAATTTGGGGGGGACCCCCGCAGCGATTTTTTTTTCGGCGTTGGGGTTCCCCTTTAAGTCCATACCAGGCGGCGGGGCCATCGACGTCTCCTTCGCGGGCCCCGCCTACCTGGAGACCCGTTCAAAATGAGCGGACTTTTCCGCTCATTTCAAAAGTACGGCGGACTGGCATACACACGGCCGGATTGTCCGCCGAAATGCGAGTCCGGCGGGAAGATTGGAGTGCAACACGGCATTCTAAGTCCGCCGTACTTTTGGGTCAAAAAAGGTCAAAAAAGTATGCCGGAGGCTACACACGGGGGGATTGTTTGGCGGACTTGAGTTTGCCGAACTTTTCCACCGGATTGTTTGATCGTGTGTACGCGGCATTTTGAGCCCTTTTTATATATTGGTGCTACATTGGCTTTTCTCCAATCAGCTGGTACCCTTCCAGTCAGTAGACTGTCAGTAAAAATTAAGAACAATGGTCTGGCAATTACTTGACTGAGTTCCCTAAGTAGCCTCGGGTGCAAGCTATCTGGTCCCGGTGATTTATTAATGTTAATTTTCCCAAGTCTAATTTTAGATCTGTCCTCTATTAACCATGAAGTTGCTTCCTGTGATGTGTCTTGAGGATAAACACTGCAGTTTTGGTCGCTGAAGCCCCTGAGGAGAAGAATAAATTCAATACCTTCGCCATCTCTCCATCCTTTGTAACCAGATGTCTTTCCTCATTCTTTATGGGGCCAATATGGTCTGTCCTCCCTTTTTTACTATTTACATACTTTGGGATTTTTTTTTGCTCTCCTCCGCTATGTATCTTTCATGTTCTATCTTAGCCGTCCTTATTGCACCCTTCCATTTCTTGTTACATTTTTTATAAAGTCTGAATGCTGATGATGATCCCTCAACTTGTATTTTTTGAAGGCCTTCTCCTTTGCTTTTATATGCATTTTTACATTGGAGTTAAGCCACCCAGGACTTTTGTTCGCTCTTTTACCCAATGGGATGCATTTGCTAATGCCCTTATTTAATATGTTCTTAAAACAAACCCATCTCTCCTCCACGTTCTTTGTTCCTAAGATTTTATCCCAATTTATGCCTTCTAGTAAGGTTCTTAGTTTAGGTAAGTTGGCTCTTTTGAAATTCAGTGTGTTTGTATTCCCCTTATTTTTCCTATTTGTTTGATTCATACAGAAGCCAATTGACCTGTGGTTGCTATTTCCTAAATTGCCCCGTGTTTCCACATCCATGCTCAGGTCTGTATTGTTGGTAATCCGTAGATCCAGTAACACTTTATTTCTAGTTGGTGCATCTACCATCTGACCCATAAAATTGTCCTGCAAGACATTTAGGAATTGGCAAGCCTTAGATGAATGCGCGGTTCCCTCTGCCCAGTCTATGTCTGGATATTTAAAATCCCCCATTATGATAACACTTCCCATGCTTGTTGCTAATCCAAATTGTGATAGCAGATCAGCCTCTCCTTCTTCCCTCAGGTTAGGGGGCCTATAGCATACTCCCAGTATTATTTTCCCCTTAGCCTCATCCCTTTGGAGCTCTACCTATAAGGATTCCACCTCCTCCCTAGCACCCTTAGTGATATCATCGCTCACATTCACGAGTACATTATTCTTGATATATAGGCATACTCCTCCTCCTTTTTTACCCTCTCTATCCTTGTGATAAAGGGTATACCCTTGATGTTTGCCAGCCAATCATTAAAGCTATTGAACCAGGTCTCTGAAATTCCCACAAAATCCAAATCCTCCTCTTACAATAGTATCTCTAGTTCACCCATCTTGTCTGCCAGGCTCCTGGCATTGGTGAACATGCCATGTAGTGTAGATTGGTCACATATTATTCTCTTATTGGGTGTTCCAAGATTGCAACTAGGACTTGCTACTATACTTACCTTGGGTTTATGTGCTTTGGTCAACCTACCACTAATGCCCCCAATACTTCCCTCTGGAATATGTTCCGTGTTTACTATCTCTACCTCTGCACCCTCCCCCATCACCTGGTTTAAAAACCCTTCTAACTTTTCAGCCATCTTCATTCCCAGCTGATCTGCATCCTCCTCATTTAGGTGCAGACCGTCTCTTCTATAGTATCGGTTATCGACTGAGAAGTCGGCCCAGTCCTCCAGGAACCCAAACCCCTCCTTACTACACCAGCTCTTCAGCCACTTGTTTACTTCCCTAATCTCCCTCTGCCTTTCTGATGTGGCTCGATGTACTGGTAGTATTCCTGAGAATACTACCTTGAAGGTCCTTTTCCTCTATTTATCTCCTAAGTTCCTAAAATCATTCTTTAGGACACTCCATCTACCTCTGACTTTGTCATTGGTGCCAACGTGCACCATGACAGCTGGGTCTTCCAGTAATCTGTCCAACAGATCCGTGATGTGCCGAACCCGAGCGCCCAGCAGACAACATACTGTTCAACGCTTCAGGTCTTTGTTACAGATTGGCCTCTCTGTCCTTCTAAGAATTGAGCCCCCTACCACCAGAATCTGTCTTTCCTTTCCCTTCACTCCCCCCCACTCTCACTGGAGGAGTTTTTCGCAGACCAACGTGCACTCGCAGACCTACATGCACTCGCAGACCTACGTGCACTCGCAGGCCACTCGCAAATCTATACAATACACAAGTACTAACGATCCACACACACTACTCACAACACTCAGGTACTCACACTACACAGGAACTTTGACCCCTGTTATAACCTCCTGTTTTAAACTCTGGTTTTTAACTTACCACTTAGACCAGTTCCACTAACTCTGGTTTTTAACTCACCACTTAGACCAGTTCCACTAACTCTGGTTTTTAACTCACCACTTAGACCAGTTCCACTTGGATAGAGTTCCAGCAGACGCAAAGATGCGCAGGCTCACAATGAGTTCTACACAAGGTTATTCAGGCCTCAAGCACCTGTGACCAATTAACCACTCCCCTTAATTAGTAGTCAGAAGGAAGCAAAGAAGGAAAAAAAAGCTGTTTAAAAAGTGTCGGAAAAAGGTGTTAAAAAGCTACAAGGAAAAGCCCCAAAAAGAACCTAAAAATGCAACCCAGCAATCACCAGCAGTCAAAAAGCAATATTTGTTCACTCTCCACTCAAGGTCCCAACTGTTTAGCTTACAACCAGCAGTTTAGTTGGCAATTTTACTGTCTCAAGCACCACCCTTGGTGATCTGCCATTCCACAGGAACGTTGTACAGATTGTGTCTTGAAAATAGATCTAGGTATTTTGCATGGGGAGTTAGCCAGGATATATAGCAATTTTGGTAAATAGATCATTTTAATCCCATAAGGTCCAAGGGCAGATCCATCCATTGTTTAGTTTGTTCCTTTAAGCGAGTTAGTAGTGGGTCTAAGTTATTGGCAATGTAGGTAGATAAAGGTGTCTGCACCAGAACCCCTAGATATCTAAAGGAGGACACCACCTGCAGGTTAGTCCGGGTGGATATGAGATGTTGTGTCCGGGTCCACGGGGAAGAGACTGGATTTGTCCCAATTCACCCTGGACCTGGTGTAGTCACCGAATGTATTGATCTCAGATAACAGTGAGTGGAGTGACATGTTGGTGTCCACTAGGTACACCAAGGTGTCGTCCACATAGAGAGAGATTTGTTCCTCAATGGTAGCATTGGGGAGACCTTTTATTGATGGAGAAGAGCGGACGCGCAACGCCAATGGCTCCATGGCCAGGGCAAAGAGGAGGGGGAGATAATGGACACCTCTGTCTTGTGCCCCTAGTGATTGAGAAGGACTCAATGACTGAGGAGTTAACCCAAACACGGGCTCTTTGGGAAACATAGAGGAGTTTTATCCACGCCACCATACAGGGACCAAAGCCGTACATTTGTAGCACCTGAAAAAGGTATTGCCATTCCACACTGTCAAATGCTTTACATGTATCCAGGGATACTATGGCTCGTGTAACTTCCAGGTATAAAGCCCCCCTGGTTGCTATGGACCAAGGACGTCACTACATTATTTAGCCAATTTGCCAGCACTTTGGCCAGGATCTTAACATCCACATTTATGAGGAATATTGAGCAGTATGATTCGCATTTGAGTGGGTCCTTGCAGGGTTTTAGTTTAAGCATAATCAAGGCTTCTCACAAAGTGGGAGGCAGGACCCCTATATCTAAAGCTTTGTTGTATGTATGTAAAAGATATGGGCATAGTAGGTCTTTAAACTGTGTTTACTATTTGGTTGGATAGCCATCCAGACCGGGGGTTTTATGAGCAGGCATTTGTGAAATGGCTACTGCAATCTCTTCAACTGAGATATGTATCTCTAACTCATCTCTCTGCTCAGTCGTAAAGGAGGGGAGAGATATGTCGGCTAAGTAGTCATTTAGTTGGGCTTCAGTCTATTCAGCTCTGGAGGTATACAAGTCTTTTTAGAAATTTAAAAAGGTTTCCATGATATCCCCAGGAGTGTCACGGATTTGGCTCTGTATGGTGAGGATACGTGGAATGGATATGGGGGCAATCATGTCTGGTCAGGTATGCCAGGAGACATCCAGCTTTATTACCATGATATTTAAACTGCCCTGGGTAGTAACTGTAAAAAATGCAAAAAAATCTAAAATTAAAGTGTCCCAAAAAAAGAGAAAAAAAACCCTTTGCTTCCCCCCCATCGGCCAACCCCAACATAGCGAGCCTTGGATCCCTGAACTGAAGAACCTGAAGAGCCCCCCTTAGACTGTCCTGTGGCCTCACCACCAACTGGTACGGGGTTGTAGCGGAATATAGAGTGACTCCCGAAGAGATCTGCATGCGGGCGAAGTAGCATAGTACAATAGTAGATGGAACAAATTGCACAGTGAATGACCAGTAGCCTTTATGGGGGGACTCAGCTCTGGCGATAGGCAGGAAGTCTGGTCTGTAGGGGTGGAGGGTAACAGGATATCAGTTCTCAGTTCTGTTACAAGGAAGGGTGGGATATCTTCATGAAAAAACAGAATGGTCTGCAGGGAAATGTAGAACTCCCATGTGTAGGGGGGGAAAAGTAACTCCATTTTTAACTCAGGGCAAGCGTAGATGGAGCTTTTAGGGGGTTAGAGCTTCCGGCATCAATAGTATATTGAAATGGTATTTCCATTGTATTTTAAAGGGCCTTTCTCCATGGGGAGGCGAAGGATTGCAACCTTGGAAGTTGAGGAGCCTGGCAATAATGGAGTGGGGGGTGCTCCAGAGGGTGGGGGTTAATAACATGGGAAAAGGATAGTGCGTCAGACCCAAAAATGTCCCTTAGCTATTTATAAAGGTACCTTTCAGGGTGAGGGCCCTCGAATTGAAGGTTGTTCCTTCGGGAGCGGTTTTCTAGGTCGTCAATTTTGGTGCAAAGTGCCGCCATTTCTCCTATATGGTCCCTCACTGTGCAGATAGGGGACGGACAGTATCCTCAAGGGAGCTGATGCATTTCATCTGCTTCCCCTGCCCTGTCCCTTAGGGTTTGTACATCTTGCTTTAGGAGAGAAAAGTCCATGCAGACTGATGCTATCTGGGCGGTGAGGGAGGCCTTGCAGTCCTGGAGAACAAGCATAATAGAGGCTAGGGTAGGTTCAGCGGAGAGGGAGCCTGGGCTAGAGCTATTCTCACTGTCCATGTGGGGGTCCTGGGACTGCAGGGGGTCAGGTTGTGTATCTCTTTTAGCAGGGGCAGAGTCACTCACCATTGCAGCCTGTTGCTTGTGAAGAGCGGAGAAAGTTGTCTGCCGCAGTGTGTCATGCTGTTCTGACTGTGTCCCGGCACCATCTTGCCATCAGTATCATGCCTGTCCTGCCATCGATACTGTCCCGTATTTCACCATGGATGCCAGCCTGGAATATTCCCACAGCAGTGGGGAACAATTTGAGACCTTTTTGAAGCAAATTGGGCTCAGGATGCCTGTAGGATGCCGTTCGGGAGCCAGAGCTGTGGCTTTACATGTCTGCTCGCTCTACCATCTGGACATGCCTCCCCCCTTCATGACATTTCAATAAAATTCTGTAAAAAAAAGTAAACTGTGCTATGCCCCAGAATCAGCTCATCCGCACAGTGTCTCACAGTGCAGACCAGCAGCTAAATGTGCATTTAGTATGCAGTTTGTTGCCTGTAGATACTTATTGTATTACTTACCTTTGTCTTCATTTGATCACTTCTTTCATTCAGCAGTTTATTAATCATTCTACAGGCTTGTGCAGATCAACAAGTCCAGTGTGCTTTTCGGTGCATTCAACTTGCATTTGAGTCCAGGTCATCAATCACCTTATGTTACACCTATAATGACATGTGTATTTGAAATGGATATTTTGATGATAGGCAACTCCTATCCTCATATTGATTAGTGGTTCCAAATTAATAACTACTGCAGTAGGGAACAGACACAAAAGATACGCTCAGCATCTTTCCAAATAACCGTTCTCCTTTATTATGACGCATTTGAAGGCTTTTATACACATGATTACGTAGGTATCACATTAATATTACAAATTGTACGTTTATGGTAACAGGGGGCGTTACATAGGCAGTCTAATTCTAATCTGGACTTGAAAGAATGCAAAACATGTACTGAAAACATTGTTAGTGCCGTGTGCACAGTGAGGGCATTGTGCAATACATATAAAATAGAATACAATTATATACAGAACCTACAAATTTCCATTACAGTCTCCTCTCTTTTGATCAATATTTTGATCACGAACCATACCTGCTCTCACCTTTAACCTGGAACCTCCACACGCTTAGGTGGAGGTAGTCCTGGCCAAAGAAGCAAAAACTCCATTGTGGAGAAAATAATAGCTGAGCAGCTTTTTTCATTACAAAATGACTTTTCACTGTGAAAAACAAATGATTGATAAGACATATTTACAGAGTACTGGCTGTACACTCCTGTGGCCAGAATAGCCTTCTAGCTTAATTGCTGGTATGCTGACTTATCAGCATATGTAAACACAGACAATTGTACATAAAATGGAAGAGGTACAAAAGACAAAACTGACTTCAACATGGCTAAACTACTTTTCAAATATATATATATCCCTTACAATTAAAGTAATTGAATCAAAAAGTACCCTAGACTGTTATTGCAAGAGGGAAACAAATCAAACACAGAGATTTCTTTAATTTAGTCATTTTTGCAGTGTCTGGTGTGGATCCAGGTGACTTTTCTTTCAAGTTTTGCAAAACTGTACATGAAATAGATGCTGTATTGAGTCTCCAAACATTTCCTTATGTATAAATGTCTCTTAACAATCCACAAGTCACCTGGCTTTAGTTTTAGATCCTTCCAACATTTTAGGATCTGGAATTGGGGAGAAAACACATCAATAAGTTTGTCAAAAACCTTAAAAGATCAGCAACATTCTCTGTGAGATCCGAATGGAGGACTTCAGCTGCTGAGACAAAATATAAGCAAGTGAGTAACACACTCCCAGACCAAATCCCAAAGGGAGAGAGTCCAACATCCCCCTACGGGCTTGATAAAATATAATAAAACATTCAGGCAAAAGTTTTCTAGTTTCTTACTCTACTTTGTCCGCTACATTGTAGACAGTAGGGGGTGTAAAAATAAAACCTCAAAACTTCTAGTAAGGACTCTCCTATAAAAATGATTTCCTCTGTTACTCTCTGTAGATTCTGCACTCTGTACTTACAAACTACTTCTGATAACACTTTTTTTTACTGTGGCCTTTGCAGTAGCATTTGCCACTGGACATCCAGAAAACATGTCCATACAAACAAAATACACACTCGTAAGATTCTGACTTGGGCATCTGGATATATCTTTTTGTTATCTCTGGAAGGGATGTTCAGCTTTTGGTAACACCTTTGGTAACAGGTAAAACAAGAAGTGGTATGTTATAAAAACAACTGTGGAGAACCCTGGCTCTATCCCATGCTCATTTACTAAGGCAGCCATAACTACTTGTGACTGATGACACGGTCCATGTGTCAAGCTGAAGGGAAAAGAGTGTCTGGCAGACATAAATGATCACCTTTTCCAAAGTCTTGTTTCGTGAGAAGTTGCCCTCTGTGGACCACTTGTGCTTCTCGTTCTGGGGTCCTTAAAGTTGAATTATTAATCCCAGCTATACTGGGCCAGAACTAGGGTGGAATCTGTGAGTGGCACAGACCCAGCAAGTGTCCGCGGCTGTAAATGCAGCATCCTTAGAGTCGCCTGGTCTGCTTCCATATGTGAGTTTTACTGTTAGTATGGCTACCTCAGCAAGAACCTGGAAGGCTGAAAACAGCCAATCAAATTAACTTAGCATGCTTGATTGGTTTACCCGCCGAAGTAAAAACAAACTTCTGGCCCTTCAAATGGAACCAAAAGCTCTCTATATCTCGACTATCTACATAAATATATACTCTTTTTATAGCTCGCAGGCTTTTCTAAAACATGGAGCTCTGCTTCTTGAGCTGGGGAAAAAGGATCCAATGACTCTGAATACAGGGAATGCTTCTGGGTGATAAACCTCATCCTCTGTATAAAACCAGGAATAACACTACAAAAAAGTAAATACTCGGGTCTCCAGGGAGTGTGTCCTGCACGGGGCTCACAGCAGCTGATTTCCACGTCATCAATTTAACACATGTGTTTTTCTTTTTCTCCAGCCTCCTCCAATAGAGGCAATAAGGTGGCTGGATTCAAATGTACACATTTTTCATTGTTAGATTTGTACATAAACACACAAAACAAATTCATATTATGAACCTTTCATTAGACAAACATTTAGTTAGCTATATATTTGCTGTACAGAATATCGGACCATTAAAAATGAAATATTCAACCAAAATAATATCTGTAACTTTGTCTAATAGCAACTTTGCATAAAGCTACAGCTCTGATCTATCGGGGTGAACCCTTCATTACTGGGTCCAGCTTGCATAAATATAACAATGGCTTGTTTTCTATCATGCTGTTTGTGCAAGAACTCCAGTTTCATGTTTCAAAAAGACAACTTTTTCCTGGCAATATTATAATAAATGATAAGAATACCCTGCAGTCATGCAGAGATTTCCATAAACCCTAAGTATTCTTCTACTTATACCCACTGCATTATAAGGAAAAGGGGCACATCATTTCACAATCCACACATTCTGCTTTGGATTTCAAAAATAAAAATACATAAAAACAAAAGGACCAACAATATGTATGATGGACCAGAAAGCACTCGGCCATCAAAAACTATAAACCAACTGGCTGCAGGCAGCAGCTATCCTAACAGGGTGTGTGGACTTGATGTGATGGGTCTGTTATATTTAAATTTTATTTTATGCAGGTGCATGTAAAATTACAAAATTGTTATCTTAATCTAAACTAATTCCATTTTTACCAATTTCCCCATCAACCTGGATTTCATTTCCAACCAAAGGTTGTCTAAACCAGTTTCAATATATCTATATTTATTAATAAAATTGTTAAACTCATATTAGAAATTAATACTCATATGATAATTTCAATATCACACACTAATATATATGCACAGATAAATGTCCTAAAAGGGGGACATATTACTTAATTTTACTCAATTTCTCTCTTTTTTTTTTTAATGCACTGTTTCCACTATCACAGGATATTAAATTTGTGTAAGACACGGTTAATTTGTAACCTTCATTTTACCATGTTTGGAAAACAGATTCAAAAATAATTGTGATCACATTGTTTATCATTAGATTCGTTAACCCGGCACATTTTGTTATAAATGTTTTGCCTAAAAAAACTGAAATTAGCATGGTGTCCTTCCAGCTTATCACCAAACTCTGATCGCAGCTACATTCTTTCAGGAGAGCACAAAGGAGGGGGTCACATCTGCGTACATGACACAAGCGATAGAACTAAAGGTTCCAGCATTCACAAACATACACAAGTATCGCTCTAAAATCGCTTACATTATTCCCATTTGCACACAACACATGCATATCATTCTCTCACTTTCTTTTAACGCTTTTTAATACTTCCTTGCTTAAATTTCTGCTTTCTTTATTGTGTTCTGATATCCTTTGCATCCAATGTATTGTAATACCATACTTCACATACTTTACCTTCTATGATCAGACGGGCAGCCATAGTGCTCATCCCATCTTCCCTCTCTGACAACATTAAAGGATTCTGTTTTAACTCTCATTACTGTTTCTTGACTTTACTAGTTGTAGTGCCTGAACCCAAATTCATCCCACAACTTAACATCAAAAAGTCCCTTTCTGTCTAGTGTTAATGTCACTCTTGATCCATCCTGCTCACATAGATAGCTGTTTCTCTAGCTGTATACTCTGCATGATTCTTTGTCCCTGTGGACTTTGGTGGTAACCCAGTTACCCTTTGTGGATCCCTGTCCACTTTAACCATTAATCTAGGGGCTCAGTATAGGCGGAACCGCACCTTCGGTTCATATATAGCGCTCCTCTTGCGCTGGGCATTTTTGAGGGTCTCTTACCCATCATTCCCTTACTTAATTTAATGCCCATAATGACTGGCCAGTCTTCTCTACGTGTGCCTATACGCTTTTGCCTCTAAACTACTTTAACTAGCAGATGTACTACATATACCTGTGAACAGCACTATTATTCCCTTTCTCTATAACACTCTGATGGACAGTAGACAGTGACAACATAACATATAACCACTAATCAATACAGTTCGATTAAGGGGTGTAAAATAGGTACCCTTTGTCCCAAAAATGCCTTACCGATCAAGGAAGTCTGATAACTCAAATGTAAGCAAAAGGCTTACCTCAGCCAGCTGATTATCAGAAATTCCCGGATCGTCTCAAGCTCCTTGTTTCGGATACTCAGGGTCACCTGATAACCCCACCTGGCTGGCTCGCCACCTGAAATGGATATTTTGATGATAGGCAACTCCTATCCTCATATTGATTAGTGGTTCCAAATTAATAACTACTGCAGTAGGGAACAGACACAAAAGATACGCTCAGCATCTTTCCAAATAACCGTTCTCCTTTATTATGACGCATTTGAAGGCTTTTATACACATGATTACGTAGGTATCACATTAATATTACAAATTGTACGTTTATGG
The DNA here is from genome assembly GCF_037356315.1 of Lithobates pipiens. Lineage (NCBI taxonomy): Eukaryota > Metazoa > Chordata > Amphibia > Anura > Ranidae > Lithobates > Lithobates pipiens. Next base: position 394,822,023 of record NW_027507903.1, read on the forward strand.
TAACAGGGGGCGTTACATAGGCAGGCTAATTCTAATCTGGACTTGAAAGAATGCAAAACATGTACTGAAAACATTGTTAGTGCCGTGTGCACAGTGAGGGCATTGTGCAATACATATAAAATAGAATACAATTATATACAGAACCTACAAATTTCCATTACAGTATTGAAACATGATCACATTCCCCAACCCCCATCCTCAAATGGCTCATCCCACTTACCTGAATTTGTGGGGCTCATCTCTGTAGGATTCATTTTTTTCTGAATTCAGTGTCATCAATGTCATCCATTTACAGACCACGGCTATGGAAAAAGAGACTTCTAGACCTCAATGGACTACATCTGCAGTGACCACCTGCTTACCCCCAGGGATCCTTAGCATGGATCGGTATGTGGTCCATATCAGTGTGCCCGTGATCACGACCTCCCACCTGGAACTCATGCCCCCAGCCATACAATCAGGCAATATGGCCAACAGCATGGTCATGGGGGTTTCCGTGAATCCTCTGCATCTGCCAGAAACCTCAGCTTTCCCATGGAAGAGCAATACCACAAGATGGCTCAGGCTGTGGCTGCCTTACTATCCCCAACTATCACAGCGGCAGTGGACAGAGCTGTGGCTGCTGGCATTACTCAGCTGTGGAAGGAGATGGGAGAACATGCTAAACAGCTATCAGGTCTGAGAAGGACGAAGGGCAAGTCTCCCAGGCAAGTGACAAACAACAGACCAAGACACAACAGTACATACTTAAGAAACTTGATGACCTCGAGAACCGTTACCATCAGAACAACTTGAGAGTTATAGGCCTCCCTGAATCTTTCAATGCTAGCTCTCTGCTAGAGGTCTGCTACAAGTTTACCTCAAGCTCTGGGGATTACCACGCCATGTTTAGTGGAAAGAGCACACTGCCTGGGGACTCCTTCAAATGACCGTCATACTCCTCACCCTATCATCGTCTGCTATCTTAATTATACAGTGTCACGGTTCCTACCATGCCATGCAAACTGCCAGGCATGGCCACCCCCCAGGTGGCTCAAGGAGGCATTGAACCAATGACTTTTATGGGTACTGCTCCTGCTGTATTGCCTCTGAGACACTCCTCAACTCATTATTCAGTCTGGTTTCCAGCTATGCATTGTCCAGCATGCAGCACTGAGGGCTATACTCTGGATGTTGCTTTGCAATTAGCACCTGTCACACCTGGTTCAGCTGAGGCAGTTTGTCTAATCAGCTGGGTATAAAACACTGTTTCACTCTGAGGGCTGAGTCAGTTCATTGTCTGTTGTGTTGTCAAAGGTGGCTGTTTTCCTGTGCTCTTATTTTCAAGTTTCAGTGTTCCAAGACTGACCCTGGCTTCAGACCCTGGCTCGTTTCTTTGTTAACTCTGACTTCTGGAATCCCTGGCTTCACCTCGACAATCCTTTGGTAAATTCCCTATCAAGTCCTTGTGCACAGATTTACAGCCCAGGTAGCCTTTTACCTAGTTACAGTGGGCTGTGTGTATTTTTAAGGGTGAGTATACATCTCTGCACTATGGACATCCAAGATAAGCCCTTACATAATGAACTGACCCACATGGAGTCTGCAGAGATGTACAAGGTGCTCTCCTCCCTTGCTCAGCAAGTCTCCAGCCTGGACCAGACCGTCTCAGAGCTGCAGCAAGAAGTCCGCCCAGTCCCGGAACCAGCATGTCCTGAACCATTTGTTGTGATGCCAGAGAGGTTTGACAGTAGTTGTGCATCCTTCATGTGTTTTAGGATGGATTGCAAGCTGTTCTCTTAAGCCTAGATCATATGCCACCGCTTATATAAAGGTTATAGTAAAATCAACCTGCTCACTGGGCAAATCAAAACATGGGCTCATCAGCTACTACAGGAAAGGGGTCCAGTTTTTGACAGCTGGGAAGCATTCATGTTTGCCCTGGACTCTCACATTACAGTTTCAAAGAAAGCCAAGGTTCCCAAGTCTGCTCCTAGTTCACGTTGCCTACAGGGACCCAGGGACAGGAATACCCTGTAAAGATATGACTCCAAGCCTTTCCAGTACATGCCAAGCCATGAAGCTCTAAACCCACAAAGCCTAGATGCTCCTGAGGATATACACACACCTACTCTGGAAGATGTGGAACCCATGGAGATCGGGCTTATCCGGTCCAAGCTGTCTAAAGGTGAAAGAGAGAGGAGGAGAGGCTGTGGTTTCTATTGTGGAGAAAGAGGTTTTTGTTTTTTGTCTTTGTTTCTATTGTGGAGAAAGAGGGCACTTTATCTCTCTCTGCCCAACTTGCCCACCTCAGCCAAAGGTTCTTCAAGTAGGTACTATTAGAATCCATCCTTCTACCCCTGCTTATCAGCCTGTAAACTGCCAAGGTTGCTTTAAGACCTGTCCATGCTCAATGACACAAGTGGGTACCCAGACTAAGGCGATTAACAATACTGGTGTCCCTCAAGAACCCGTAACCAATACCTCTGAGAAGCTCCTACCATCTGGTCTAGAGGCAACTATGAGAAAAAAACAGTTCCTGCAGTTATCCCAAGCTCCATAATGGTTAATGCAGTAAGATCTTGTCCCGCCAAGGAAGTTCTACCACCTGACTGCACATATACCTTGAATGACACCATAGTCTGTGAGCAGGAACTGGAGATGTTTGAAAAAGCTTTGCAAGTGGCGAATGTCTCCCCTGCAAGAAATTCAAAAGCATCAATGCCCAAAATGAATAAGGAAAGGACTTCTAACACTTCTGTTGGTGCATTGTTTTCCTGCGAATTAGATGAAGACTGTACATATGGCATGGATGCCTATGACAAACTACCTGTTCATGCCCAGAGGGTGTTTCTAAGGGGGGGAACTTTCACAGTTCCTACCGTGCCATGCAAACGGCCAGGGGGCTCAAGGAGGTGTTGAACCCATGACTTTCTGTGTAACTTCTTCTGCTGTATTGCCTCTGAGCCACACCTCAGCTCATTATTCAGCCTGGTTTCCAGCTATGCCTTGTCCTGCATGCAGCACTGAGGGTTATACTCTGGATCATACTTTGCAATTAGCACCTGTCGCTCCTGGTTCAGCTGAAGCAGTTTATCTAATCAGCTGGGTATAAAACACTATTCCACTCTGAGGGCTGGGTCAGGCCATTGTCTCTTGTATTGCCAAAGGGTCCTGGTTTCCTGTGTTCTTATTTTCAAGTTTCAGTGTTCCAAGACTGACCCCGTCTTCTGACCCTGGCTCTGTTCATCCTTAACTCTGTCTTCTGGAATCCCTGACTACGACTTCACCTCGGCAAGCCTTTGGTGAATTCTCTGTCAAGCTAGTTACCGTGGGCTGTGTGTATTTACAAGGGTGAGCATACATCTCTGCACTATGGACTCCAACCAAGGTAAGCTCATACATAACGACAGAGTGGCTATCCTCAGATCTTTCCAGAATGCCAAATCCCTCCAAATAGATGGCCATAAACTACTTCTCTACAGACTATTCACAAGAGGTTTCCCTCAGACTCAAGGCCTTTCAACTCATCTGTGCGCCACTATATCATAAAGACCTTACGTTGAGTTTAACCTACCCCAAAGTCCTTCTTATCACTGACTCGGCTGGTGATCCAAAATCCCTTTATCACCCAGAGGAAGCTGCCAACTATCTACAGGCCTATCTACATATTCCTATGGAAACCCAGACAATGGCTGCTCCCTCCCTTTCCCCTGGCAATAGGGATCTTCACAGCCCAAGGAAGGACTCATCGAAGAGTGCTCATTACTCCAGCAAACCCAAACAGGGCAAACCCCACTAAGTCACAATGCTAGCCTGTTTTGCCAACACTGGTCTACATAGTGCCCCTGTAATTACACCCAGCTATTTGATGTTTTATCAGTTGAACAGTTCAGGTTATTCCTTTCTCAATTCTGTTCATGTATTACTGCTTTGTTTTTTATGCCCACAGTCTTACTGGAGATCTTTCTCCTATGCATTGTCACCGTTGCCACGACCTTTAGCCATTGCAACGTGTCCTAGCTGATAATTCATCCCCCAGGGGACATCCATCCATCATAGTCTACGACTCATTTATACATCTCCGGTAACGCTGTCTCGGGAGGAGTATTTCCCATGAGGAAAAAAGAGAAGTCCACTTGTTGTGTGGTAGATTTTGTTTATTACTCCACACCTTACCCTATAGGACACAAGCGCCCCCTAAATTTCCACACCTCACTGAGCAGCACTTCTCGGGTGTCATTCCTGTTTTCATCTGCTTTCACCTTTATCTTCTATACCAATTCCCCTCCACCATGGCCCTGAGATAATGAGGGTTATGGGCTCCTCATAAAAGAATGGCTATCCTACGTCACCTTAAGCAACTCAAGACAGAAATAGCTCTGTTACAGGAAACCCATTTACCACCGGAAGACTTTAACTACATGCGTAAACTATGGGTAGGCCAGGTTTTTGGCTCTGCGTCATTTAAAGGTAAAGCTGGAGTGCTCATCCTTAGCCACAAAAATCTCCCCTGCGAGGTCCTTTCAGTGGAAACTGATGAGGAGGGTTGGGTGGTCATACTCAAGCTCAAATTCTTCTCCAGGGAATTGATACTCTCCAATATTATTGCCCTAACTCCCCATCCAAATACTTCTTCCACGGCCTTACCTCTCGCTTAGCCCCCTATGTCCACCTTCCTCTGTTAGTTGCGAGTGATTTTAAGGTGGTTATGCACCTCCTGAAGGAAAAATTCCAGGGCAGGGCCCCCACAGATTTACCAAAACCATGTAGTGCAAGGGCCTGCCTGATTATATACAAATTGGAACTCCTAAGGTTTGACCTCATATATTGTATGGTTTTTGTAAATCTGAAGGAAAAATTAAGCAGAAAATCTGATAGTGTGTTTGGGGCTTAATGCAGTTTGCTGATGGCCTTCAACTAATAGACATGGAGGATAGCTAATCCCATTGGAAAAGAATACACTTTATTTTCCCCACTTCATCATAGTTTGTCCAGCATAGATTACATTCCCTGTAACTCTCTTCTCTTAAAATATACTGCAGAACCCCTCATTGGTGAGATTGCAAACTCCAACCATGTTCCAATCTCAATTAACCTTGCAGGTCGGGTAGACCCTAGCTCATTTAGAACTTGGTAATTCCCATCCCAGCTATCCAGCAACCAGGACTTCCTGAAAGTTATCAGGGAAGCAGTGGCAGAATATTCGGACAAAAAATCGGGTCATAGCATGGACCCCAACCTATTCTGGGAGACCGGGAAGACTGTGATCTGGGGTAAAATCATTGCCGTCTCTGCCGCTTACAAAAAAATGTCAACAGGCAGTTCAGCATGGCTAGTGATACCCTTCAGATAGCCTAGAGTCGCCTCACACAACATAACTCACCAGAGAACAGGCAGGCTTAGAAAGAGCCAAAAAAATAGTTTGACTTGTGGGCTGAGACACAGAAGTGGTTCTATCAGTCACTCTCTGATCTGCAATACCACAAATATGGCAACAAGGCTGGAAAACTAGCCTTGACTGTGCAGGGGACCATGCACCCCTACACACATATCAGCCCTGAAAAACTCCAGTGGCACACTCTCCTCTTCCTCCAAGTACATCAACTCCATTTTAGAATGATTCTATGCTACCCAGTATGGCCCTGATCCTATTGATGCCATGGCGGCACAAGCCTTTCTTGCTAAGGTCCAGCTCCCTCAAATAGACCCATCACACTCAACACCCCGATTACTACCATGGATGTGAAGTCTGCGATAGCACCACTAGCTCCAGGTAAAGCACTGGGCCTGGATAGATACACCTCAGAATTCTTCAAGATTTCTGCTGACTTTGTTGTTCCAACCCTCGTATCCTTCTACCAAATGATCCTAGATGGGGACCAATACCCTCCCTCTGGGTTTCGAGTCTATATCAAATTGATCTCCTAAAAGGGAAAAGACCTAATGGAGCCAGACTCCTACTGTCCTATCTCCCTGCTCAACCTGAACTCAAAAATTCTATCCAAGATCATGGCCAACAGGTTAGCATTGATTATTTCATCACTAATCCGCCACTCTCAGGCTGGCTTTATGCTAGGTCATTCGGCCACATCCAATACCTGTAAAGTCCTCACCATATTGCAGCAAGCGGGAGCCAACCCCTCTAGTGACCTAGCCATTATCTCTCTAGACGCAGAGAAGGCCTTTGATAATGTCAGCCTAGTTGTGATTGACCCTCCAGAAATTTGGTTTTGATGGCCCCTTCCTTCACCTGATCTCTACTATGTATTCTGTCCCCTCTGCAAATGTAGTAGCTACTAGTCATATCTCCAATAGCATTTCCCTTCATAAAGGGACTAGACAGTGTCACCTCTCCTTTTTAACCTGGCTCTCAAACTCCTGTCACACTTCGTGCTATTCCATTCCAATCTCCACTGAGTCATGGTTGGTCAACAGGAAGTTTGTACAGCCCTTTTTGCTGACAACATCTTAATATTTACTTTGGACCCTAAGTCAGACATGCCCCATATACAGGATATTTTCACACAGTTCTGAGTCTGCTCAGGATTTAAGATCAACTTCTCCAAGAGCTAAATCTTGCCCTTATACCATGCCCAACCAACCCCCTGGACATCTCATTCCACCTTCTCAGTTGCTAAAACCCATATTACATACCTTGGCATCAAAATAGGAAAATCATCTTCCTTCCTCTACCACCTTAACTATCCCCCATTCATCTCCAAATCATTGGGGAATTAGAAAATTGGGCAAACCTCCCGTTTTCAATGTTTGGTAGATGGTAATTTTCCCCAAACTCCTATACCCCCTCCAAACTATCCCACTCCTACTGTGGCATAAAGCTATCCAAATGCTCCATAGGGCTCTTTCAGCATTCCTATGGCATAGACGCCGTTCTTGTATATTCCTCTAAAAAATATTTCTCCCCAAACGTGAGGAGGGGCGCAAATCTACCAAATATTCAAAACTATAACTTGTCTTGCCTCCTCAGAGTGGGTCTTGACTGGTTGTCAGGGGGGCCTTTAAATACTCTAACTATGACTTGGAGTCACAGATGATAGACCCATGTGAACTGCCCACCCTACTACACTGCAAAACTAACTCCCTCCCTCTATCTTTAAAACATAACTTACTATTATGTGACACCATAATAACATGGAGGCAGAATAGGAAAAAAATGAGGTTCTCCCTCTTTATATCCCGACACCTACCGATAATTTGTCACCCTCTCGTCACACAATCACTGCAGTTTGTGGCCTTTTCCACATGGGCTCCCCATGGGCTCACAACCCTGGTTCAACTATTTGACCAATCCATTGGCAAAGCTCTACCCTTTCCTATGTTACAATCTCTGTACAACCTGCCTGCCCACCTTTATGCACAGCAAGCAATCAACTTTGCAGCCAGACAAGTTGATCGGGCAGCCTGATATGGGTACGCGTTTCTGCACCTCTCTATTGGACACCTTCTTGAGCCGCGATGGACTCAAGATTTTGGACGTCTACAAACCCTTGTCTTTTCAACTTACCAAGCCTCACCCCCACACTCAACTTCCCCCACTTAGGGACGAGACCATATACTAGCAGGCTACAACACCACTTGTGCCTTGATTACCAATGAGTTTTGGTGAGAACAGCAACTCAAAATCATGCACCATACATATTTACCATTCTCTGTGTCCTCGACCTCTACAACCCAGCAACAATGTCCATGGTACCAACTGCATAGACCAAATCTGTTCCACAGACTATGGTGATGCCCTTATATCTATTGTTTCTGGGATCAATTAGAAAAAAATTCCGCCGCAATCACAGGGCACCAATCATGTACAGATCCTCTACCCCTGTTCTTTGGCTTCTTGGAAAATCTCACCTCAAGATTTATGAAATCATAAGTACTGAGCATACGTCACCACAAGGCTTGGCTTTCCATCTGCTTCATGACTACTAGGAGAGCCATCCTTAGACAATGGACCTCCACCACCTCCCCTACCATCTCAGAGGTGAAAATGGAACTCACTAGCTTTCTACGCAAGGAAACATTGGACATGCTACTCTTCTCCTGCAACCATTCTCGCGTTCACAGTAAATGGGAATCCTACATTATCAAGGCTCTACAACCTGTGGATATTTCTCTCATAGGTCTTTTCCCACCTGACAATGGGTGAGACCTACCTCCCCTTCCCCTTCCACAAAAGATTGACGCCATGCACAACTTTCTTTTCTTGAAAATCCTGACGGTCACTGCTTTTCCAGGACATAAGATCTACCCCTTATGGTCATAGTGTGATTCTGTTATTCTTCTGAACCCCCACCCAATGTTAAACTCTGTCTAACTTGCTACTATATCATACTCATACTCCATCTAGATGTTACCTTCTTCTACTTAGAAAGTGTACTTGTCACCTCCTGTGCTTTCTGTTAGCTCTTCTCTCATAAAACCCCAACTAGGGTTCCCATCCCTCCCCTCCCACATTCCCCTCTCTCTCCTCCCCACCCTTTCCCCCCACCACCTCTCTCCTAACTTTATAATTACTGGTTTATTATTATAAATACCCCTCAGGGATGTCCCCCAGGGTTCTATGTAACTGATGCTTTTGATACTTTGTATATTGACAAATCCAATAAAATATGTTTAAAACAAAAAAGATGGAAGTTCCTCTATGGGTGCTTTTATTCTCCTTTTGGCCTCCCTCTGACCAGATTACAACCTCTTTCTAACCTGCACAAGCTGCTTTTAGATGCTTAGGCATTTCCACTAACTTACATCAGTAGAAAAGCAGTTCAAATGCAAACACATGTTTGTGTGCATAAGACCTAACACAGTTAAGGAAGTTGAACTTAAAAGACTCAAACTGAAATCTAAACATGCCACAAAATCTAAGAAAATTCACTTATACAGACTTCTTTATCCATTTACTGCACTTCTGTAATGTAATCTGTGTTCAAATTAAATTGAAATAAACTTTCTATTAAAAATACAGATTAACAGATTTAAAGTCCTTGTTTTGTCTATTGAATGAAAATTACACAAGCAAGCTAATTTATTTATTTTTATTATTAGCCAAATTTGCAACAGGGATACCAACAAATTGCTTTATCAAGATCAAGTTTCACAGAAGCTATAGATTTATAATGAATATCCAGGCTATGTTACCTTAGCATTTATATGTGAAGAGAGCTTTAAGAGAGCAATGGAAGCAAATGCATCTATAACATTTGGAATAGGGCAGAAACAGCATGCAATGTCTCTCATTGCCTAGCACAAGCAAAATAACTCTGTGTTTAAGTATATTTATATATATTTAAATGACTAAGCTGCACATAGAAAACCTCAGGTACAGTATGTATACCAAATAGGGCAATTTAATAAATAATTTATGACACTTTTCTGGTAGTATGGTCCTTCCATCTCCCTCAGGACATTTGCCCTGCTCCTGATTCATTAGACATTTTCAACAGTTTTCTTAAGACTTATTTGTGCAACTTTAAGAATTTGCCACTATTGCTGGAAAAAAAGACCACAAAAGGACTGCAGATAAGCAAACTGGTGGTAATCAAGACCGACTCTAAGCTGGTGTACAGATATATGGCAGGTGCTCAAAGTGGGGCATGTTTATGCTGGGAAGCTGTCATGAATGTGACTGAATGTAAATGCTTCCCACTCAAAGCATGTGGGTTACTAAGACATTTGCAGTACCATCCATGTGGCCATATGAAGCCACTAATGAAATAAACATCCCCACCCCTTTGTTATCTATTTCTGTAATGCGAAAATGTCATGGCCACAGCTAAATGGCCTAGGGCCTGCTATTATGTGACAGTTTCCAGCTGGTTCGGCCAAACTGGGATAGGCCAAACCTTAGCTCACCCTTATTAAGAAATGATGATTGTCAATGACCTCCACTCTCCCACTCTTCTCATTCCAGTTCTTGTAGTCAGTTGAAAGGAGCCTGGCATGATTAAGCAGAGGAGGAGTGGGAGAAAACTTCAGCAACTTTGATTGCATACTGTCTTTTTTGTGCCTGGAAGGAGGAAGATGCTGCAAGTTTCAATAAGGAGGTGCAGGGAATGTGTGGTAAAGACATGAGATGTTTTTGGTGACACTGTTTACTTTATTTACCTGTGATTAACTGTGATTTATTTAAAATGTGCAATGCTCTGAAAAAGAGGTAGCTCACAAACTGTGCAATCAAACTTTAGTGCACTGGCCAATTTTTGCCCAACCACACCTTCCTGTGGCTTGTATCTTTGCATTTAGCCTTGATAGTGCAGAAAAACTTGAGGGCTGTAGCTCTGTTTTTTTTCCAAGAAGATTTCTCCATGAAGCTTTTGTCTCCATATGTAGGCCATTTGTCAGGAACCTGCAAACACATGATCATACTTATGAGCATAGATATAATTGTGAACATAGACGTACAACTGGAATTGCAAGAATGAGAATGCACACATGCAGGTGCAGCAGCCCACATATGGCCAATTTAAACCAGAGCCCTTCATTGTATCATTGCTGGATGATCTTCAGCTTTACCCTTGTGACTTGTGTTCAAAAAAGCCTGCTTCATCCTGTCACCGACCTGACTCAGTCTGACTATTCTTTGGATTCCCCTTGCCTGCATATGTCTGTTACTGATCTGTGTTACGGAACATAGTAGTTGAGATTGAAAAAAGACACAAGTCTATCAAGTCCAACCTATGTGTGTGATTATATGTCAGTATTACATTGTACGTATATCCCTGTATGTTATGGTCGTTCAGGTGCTTATCTAACAGTTTTTTGAAACTATCAATGCTCCCTGCTGAAACCACCACCTGTGGAAGTGAATTCTACATCCTTGCCTCTCTTACAGTAAAGAACCCTCTACGCAGTCTAAGGATAAACATCTTTTCCTTTAATCTTAATGAGTGGCCACGTCTTATTAAACTCCTTTCCATGGAAAAGTTTTATCCCTTTTGTGGGGTCACAAGTATGGTATTTGTAAATTAAAAAACATATCTCTTCTCAAGAGTCTCTTCTCCAGAGAGAATAAGTTCAGTGGCCAAAACTTTTGACTAAGATTTTACTTTATTATTCTGTACCTTGCCTCCAGCAGGTTTCTGACCCCTGCCTGTCTCTGGCCCAGATACTGATTGTGATTCTAAACCTATCTGCCTGGCTGTTATCAAACTTAGCTTGTGACCTGACCCCTTGTTTCTGCTCATCTGACCTCAGTATCTCTAAGTTCACTGAATGAACATCCTGGCACCACCACTCATCCACTACCCTAGTAGTGACACCTTTGTAGACTGCCATTAAAATACCAAAAGGATGCAGTTCTAAATTTTCTGACTTCATATTAAGCTTGTTGCGACTTAATGAAAACATGCCTGTCTGACCAAATTACAAGAAAAAAAAGCATTTTTTTTCTAATGCAAAAAAAAAAATATATATATATATATATATATATATATATATATATATATATATATATATATTGTGGCAATTACATTTGCTTATTAAAGCAGGCCTAACACAGAGTCATGAAAACACAAGTCACTGCTAAAACTAACTGACAAAAAAAAAACCTTTGACTGAAATTAACTAAATGAAAGTTGTTCTGTTCTGTAAAAATATATATAATAAATACCGTATATACTCGAGTATAAGCCGAGATTTTCAGCCTCTTTTTTGAGGCTGAAAGTGCCCCCCTCGGCTTATACTCGAGTCATCGCTGTCTGCCTGCTCGATCAGCGTATCGAGCAGACAGACAGCGGCCATTCTAACATTCAAACGCCGCGCCTCCGCCTCCGCCTTCGCCTGTGATAGGCGGAACACTGAATTTCCCAGCAGCCTGTGTTCCGCCTATCACGGACATCGTCTCATCCTCGTACTACGGACGAGGATGAGACGATGCCCGTGATAGGCGGAACACAGGCTGCTGGGAAATTCAGTGTTCCGCCTATCACGGACATCCGATAGGCGGAACAGCAGTCAGTGGGAAATTGAGTGTTCCGCCTATCACCGACGGAGGCGCGGCTTTTGAATCCTAGAATGGCCGCCGACGAAGAGCTGAAGGACGGAGGCTCGGCTCGGGACGGGACGGGCCGGGCCGGGACGGGACGGGCCGGGCTGGGACGGGACGGGACGCAGGCTGGACGGGACGCAGGCTGGACGGGACGCAGGCTGGACGGGACGCAGGCTGGACGGACACAGGCTGGACGGACACAGGCAGGCTGGACACAGGTAGGCTGCACGGACACACACACACACACACACACACACACACACACACACACACACGGATGCATGGACACACACACACACACACACACACACACACGGATGCATGGACACACACACACACACACACGGATGCATGGACACACACACAGGGATGGATGGACCCACAGGGATGGACGGACACACAGGGATGGACAGGCATGTCTCACCCTCGGCTTATACACGAGTCAATAATTTTTTCCAGTTTTTTGGGGGTAAATTGGGGGCCTCGGCTTATATTCGGGTCGGCCTATACTCGAGTATATACGGTATGTTCCACTGTCAAATAAGCACTGCCAAACTATGCTACTGATTCTGTCTCAAAAAACACTGATGATAGTGTAACACCATATACAGCTTTAGGATATCCCGGAACCTGTAATTTAAAGAATTTCCTTTTTTTTTGCAATAACACTTTTAGTGCCAGCAGTCCTGCAAAAAGGCCAAGATTGCCCATCAAAAGAGATCCTCCATTATTTCAATACAGTTCAAAAGTTGAGTTCTTCAAAATGTTCTTATGTTCAGTAAATTTAGGTCACACCAAATTTCATCTGATCCGCTCATCACTACTTGTGAGTTGATGATATAAAGAATTTAGGACTAGATAATTGAACTAAATTGTGTTATTATTTTTCTAGAGTTTTGTGTAAAATCGTTTCTGTAGACAGTCTTTAATGCTAAAGATAACATTGTTCAAGACTGCATACATACATTTATATACACACAAAGGGGCCAATTTCAGTTTTGTTTGCTAATAAGCACACATATTACAGCTTCTCTACAGGTATGAGTTAAAGTCCTGTAGCTGAACTGGTGATTTAAAACTTCAACAACTTTGAGAGCTGTCAGGTATTCACAGCAAATGTGATGCATGTGGAAATAAAGGTAGCAAATCTTGCAGTTCTACAAGGAACCTCAGATCCATCAACACTGAAGTGGTTAAATCAAAGTAACACAAGTGATTTATTTAGTAGCTTTCACTGGCTATACTCAAGGGAGATAAATCTACCTATTTGTCAAGCTTCTCACAATAGCACATTTATTTTCCTCTACCAGTTTGCTTTATTAAGGAAACACTTGACCCACCTGTCATATCAAATTGCTTCTTTTATCCAAAACTGAATAATATAGACATTCCCCCATCGGGAATTTGGATGCAAATACAGGAGCTCTATAAGTGCAGGTTGCCAATTTGTTGAGCATATTAGGGTACAGATATATTGTCAAGGGAAAGAACTCTAATACAGAATCTTCTAACAAGCTCATTTTTCTTTTTTTCCTCTGCTACTTTTGCTCTATCTATAGTTGATATTATACAGTTTCTTTTCACAATTGTTATGGACAGCTGTCAAATAAAACTGGCTTTTTACTTTGATGGAAATAGCTAGAGCTGTTTTGGGATGTCTCTCATGGATACTTGTGATTTTACCTCTTTCAATGACTATAAGAAAGAATTCAAGTGAAAACTGCAATGCCCATCTATGTATATACAATGCAGCTTCTAAGGCTTTCTCTTAAGCGTCTAACATACATTTGCACTCAAAACTATATTGTCCAGAATGTACAGTTTTATGTATTTGAGTGAAATTTGTATTTCCATTTCACTTCACTCACTGTTATAATTTATTTGTAATATTGTGTTTACACAATACGCTTCTTTGTCCCAATCCAGTTAATTGATGTCCAAATGATTTTGTCATTAAAATTGATAGCCCAAGTTTGTTTAGTAGCTATCCAGTGAATAAAAAACACCATTGCTTTTTTTAGGGGAAAGAAAAAGGTTTTTTGTATTTTTTTTAAATAAAATGGGTAATTTACACTGAAATATAGTGATCATTCTTTCTTTCTTTTTTTATATAAAATAAGGCTACAGCATATATGACAAAAATGTAACAAATAATTAAAAATAAACAATTACCAGCTAAGAACTGAGGTTTGTTAATTATATGCTAATAAAAATGTTATTTGCAACAGTTATTTGCAATTAGTTTCTTATTTATCTTTTTCATTTTTAGAAGACTAGCACAAGAAATCAAGTGCATGCAATTTGGAGTCTAAATTTACAAAATGCAAATGTACACTTATATGTCATTTGGTTGTAATAAGTTGTAGATGTTGTCACAATTTTTTGGAAAATTAAGAAATTAAACATTTTTTTTTCCATGAAATTGTAATGTTAAGTTATTTCTCACACATAACATAGGCATACTTAGAATTACACCCCAAAACACATTCTGCTATGCCTCCCAAGTATGGGGATACCACGTGTGAGACTTTTTTTCACAGCCTAGATGCATAAAGAGGCCCAACATTTAAGGAGCACCTTTGGGCTTTTCAAGGAGCATAAATGATGTAATTATTACATCTAATTTCCTGACTACCTATCAAATTTTTGGGGGCCATGGAGCAACAGGACAGTGGAAGCATCCACAATATGACCAAATTTTGTACAGCAAAAACTCCAAGGTATTTTCTGAAAGGCACATCCTCCAAAATGTATGTTTATGTACATTGGCCAGGTGAAAAGTGGTTAAAATTAAAGCTGAACACCAGGATAAGAAAATATTGTCTAAATACAAGAGGCATGTGTATTCTTACCTGAATCTTGGTGTGTGTTTTGTATATTTCTGTGCAATAAATATGTTACATTTGTGCAGGACTTTCTTGTAATAAAGACCACTAACATAAAGGTTACTGCTGCAATTTCTTTATGCAGGGTGGCTGGTTTTGTATGCAGCCTGTAGTGGATGCTCCTCCTTCTACACAAGCTATGCGCAGCATGACATTGATTGATGATATTACTGATACATTTACAAGGTAATATCTGGGTTTTCAAAGGCATTTGGTGCACATATCCCAATGAGGATATATTTGAATGAATGTGTTTGTGCCTGGATAATTTGTTTCTATTCTGAAGATTTCTTAAGTTTTTTTATTAAACAATATTGTTACTCTTGAAACAAAAGCACACAGTTGCAGCTCATATTCATTTATAACTGGAAAAGGACAGGCGCATGTAGGTGGAACAATTTACAAAAACTGAACATTACAAAAATTTCTAGCAAGACAGCTTAAATAAAATCTGTCTATAAACCGTCTAACATATAGACTACAAACAGACATTTTTGCTTAACTACTTGCCGACCACCTGTTGGCAATGTACTGTGGATAGGCGGCCCACACAGGTAGGTCAACCTACTTTACCCTAATGTCACTGCCTGCTTCTGTAGTTTATTCCAGTATATATACCATCGTTTGTAGGCACTATAACTTTGATGCTAATCAGACTCACACTACAACTTTCGTTTTTAATCAGACACCTAGCAGAATAAATTTTTCCCAAAATGTATGAAGAAATTTGATTGTTTGTTTTTATTTTTTACTGGATATGTTTTGTAGTAAAGTAAAAAATTCTAAAATACACTATTTGTGCGTAAAATTATTATTATTATTATTTTTTTTTTACTTATTTATTTGGGTACAGCATTACATGACCGCACAATTAACAGTTAAAGTAACGCAGTGCTAAATAGCAAAAAAATGGCCTGGTCATGAAGGGGGTAAAACCTCAAGTGGTTAAAGATGGTTGAGAAAGGTATAAATGCTTACTGAGAAGTTTTTCCAACATCTACCTTCCACAGAAGATGATCAACGGATCAATTTTTGTCACGTGGGAATGTCCACACACTGACTGAAATTTGGCTGGCACTTGGTGAACTGGGCAAATTTTGATCAGTGTATGGCCAGCTTATGCCATTCAACCAGAAAACATGC
Organism: Lithobates pipiens; assembly: GCF_037356315.1. Taxonomy (NCBI): domain Eukaryota; kingdom Metazoa; phylum Chordata; class Amphibia; order Anura; family Ranidae; genus Lithobates; species Lithobates pipiens. Next base: position 394,838,034 of record NW_027507903.1, read on the forward strand.
AATTTAAATAAGCAATAAATCATTACATCCATACTTGTTATGGGTAAGAGTCTAGCAGAAAAATTATTAGCATGTCAGCCAGACAACTAGCATTTGCAGAACAAGAAATCAGTAATGGTAGCTACCTTATTAATCTCAGGAAGGTTCCTTTTAAGCTTGCAGCAGATGTGCACTGTCCAACAATGTAAAAAAAAAAAAAGCAAACAGAAACTGCCTTAAAGTGGAAATCCACCTTTGTGTGAATATCATAGTAAAAATAGAGCAAGCCATTTCAGTAGAGGAGAGGAACCTGTACAGCTGTGCGAGACTGAAAGTAAGCTTGAAGGTCCGATTCAGATAATGAATGAAATAATTGTCCAGTCCTCACATGACAATCCTATGTTTTAGCACTATTATGAATCTGTGGAACAGTAATTCAATAACTGTAACCCTAGATGGGAGAATTGAATGAAATGGAGACCCACAGAGGAACAGGGGGGACAGGGGAAATCGATAAATCTCTTAAATTGTTTCTTTTGCTCTTTAACAATTATTATTAAATAAGTAGAATTAGTTTAAAATGTAACATATTTTTTCATTCACTTGAGTTCTTTGTATAGAGTATCCACTAGGGGAGCATAGCAAAATTATCTGGCTTTGGATTTGGCCATAAAAATATCAATACAAATTAAACTGGCCTTTAAAGCAATAGTCTGAAGCCAAAAGTGTCCATCCCTTTTTTTTTGGGGGGGGGGGGGGTCTTCAATTCCTGTGCCAAAGACATAACAGAAAGTGAATGAAAATCACTTCTAATATATTTATCACTAGGGATGAATGAGTGATTTCAGCAAAAAAATTGAGTTTTGTTTAACTTTTTTATATAGTTTAAACTTTGTACTGTTGTTTGTTTAGTTATTTATTTATTTCATTTTACTTTACTTTTATTCACTGCCTATATTTTATTTTTGTAAAATGATTGAAAATAAATGTGCATAGACAGCAAATGTTTTTTGTGCAAGTATATCCTACTCTATTTTATATCTCTATTTCAGTTCATATGAACACATTCATGGGCTTGCAGCCCAAAAAATTAGCAGGGAAAAAAACCATATTAGTTGCACCAACTACTGTATCTATAAAGATAGCAGTGCTCAGGAATAACTTGAACTCACGGAGAAAAATTAAGAAGAAACTAATATGAAATTATTTAAGTGATCCAAGAATAAATGTTTTGTGTTTATGAGTTATCATGGGTATAAGGGTATCTAGAAATGAACATAATTAAAATTTATTTTTAACCCGTTACTCTTTAGGCATATTAGCTAAAGTGTTTATATATTTCCTTAGACTATCTGGTTTTCTTCAGACATTTTTCATCCAGAAATGGGTGAAGGTTGATGTGTTTGTGTACAGAAAAGTAAAAGTTTCCTGTAGAAATTTATTTTTGGCTTTAGTGCAATTGTGATACAACCAGGAAGGCATGCAAAAAGATTGGAATAGGCTCCATGGTTATAATGTAGGTTGAAGAAGCTGGCAGCAGTTAAGACCAACTTTGATCTTGTGTACCAAGGTACACCACTACTCAGAGTGTGCCTGGGAAGCCCTCATGTTTGTACTTCATGTACCTCTCTGTAACAAGTACATGAAATGGGTTTTAGCACTGACATTTGCGGTGATGCGCCCCAATAGGATCCTAAAGGATGTCTACAACACCCTTTATGAATTCCTCTGATTGTGTCTCTATAGGTACGGTATAGTGAATAAGCGTTGTCATCCTATCATAGAAAGCATGTTACTGGTAGGATCAAAAAAGAAAAAAAGAAAACTAATACAGCCACCACAACTGGGGCTGGTAGGCTGCAATATACAAATATACAGTATATATGCTATATCTGTAAAATAGACAAAATGCTAAATAAGTAATATGAACCTTTCAAATGAAGGACAATCTCTGCTTTAATTTTTAATTTGCCCGCGCATGTTCACATCTCCACTTTGGTATACTAGAGAGTCAATGCTCACACAGAGGGAGAGTACTTCATACAAGGAGTAGGAGTTAGCCAATGGTGTGATACATTTTGGTGGCTCATGGTGGCACCCAGCCAATGGACATTAGTTTAAATAAAATATTGCCTGGTCAGTAACTAACTAATAATTCTATACTTAATACACTTGCAATAAATAATATAAAACTTTCCTGGGTTTCCTGAAATGTATTATAGTATTTCCTCACCCTCATTTCCTCTGCTAATGGACCTGGGCTATCAAATATAAACCAGATAGAACCCACAGCTACACCTTTTTCTGGTCCACACTTGCAATTGTAAAGTCTTGGATTGTGTACTTAAACTGGATGATATCAAATGAAATTTAAACTGTTTTTCTATTTACAAATAGTACAATCATAGGTATATGAAAACTACACTACTACAATACTATTGCACTAAATTATATCACATAGGGTCGATACATAAGAGTGAGATATCCATGATCACTTAATAATGAACAATCAAAACTTTGGCTTTTCCAGGCGATCATGCATATTACACTTTTTCCTTAAACATGTCCTTTTGGGACAGCTTTCATAATTTGCCTGCTGACAACACTGGAAAGAAAATTGTAAAGGATAAGCCAGCTGATCTCATTTTAATTCACCCCCAGGCTGATCCTTATTCCCAGTACGTCAGCTGATTGCTCAGTGTCCGATATTAAATACGCCAGAATTGCTGTATCGATGTATGTCTCCTGCTGTATACAGTATACAGATTAACCCCAGAGAGCATTGTTACAAAAACATTACTTGGTTTCTAGTGTTCTAATAAAACTTACATAATATAAATATCAGCATCTGTAAAATATAAACATTTGCACACAATGCTCTGTCTCATTTCTTTCCATGATGTACACTGTAAAAAAAATCACTCTGTGCGTTTGTAGAATTTGTTACATTTTATATGAAAGCTTGATTTAACAGAATTACTTGATTTTTAAAATGATTTAAAAGTGACTGGAATAAAAGCTACTCAATTTAGTTTTTAAAAACGTAGCTATTCTTTTTAAATAATTCCAAAGAGAGAGAATATTAGATTAATCCAATGAGCTGTTTTCAATTGACAGCATTTTCTGTTTCAATGCACTCTTTAACCACTTCACCCCCGGGAGATGTGGATAGATGCTCAATGACCAGGCCATTTTTTGGCAATTCGGCACTGCACCGCTTTAACTGACTATTGCGTGGTCATGCGACGCTGTATCCAAACAAAATTGACGTCCTTTTTTTCAAAAAAATATAGCTTTCTTTTGGTGGTATTTGATCATCTCATCGTGGTTTTTATTTTTTGCACTATAAACAAAAAATTGTGACAATTTTGAAAAAAACACAATATTTTGTACTTTTTGCTATAATAAATATCCCCAATTTAAAAAAAAACCTATAATGTTTTCGTCAGTTTAGGCCCATATATATTCTTCTACATATTTTTGGTAATAAAAATCGCAATAAGGGTATATTAATTGGTTTGTGCAAAAGTTATTGCGTCTACAGAATAGGGAATAGATTTATGGCATTTTTATAATTTTTTTTTCTAGTAATGGTGGCGATCTGCAATTTTTATCGGGAACTCTACATTATGGCGGACACATTGGACACTTTAGACAAATTTTTTAAACCATTGACAATTATACAGCGATCAGTGCTATAAAAATGCACTGATTACTGTGTAAGTGTCACTGGCAAGGAAGGGGTTAACACTAGGGGGTGATCAAAGGGTTAACTGTGTTCCCTGACTGTGTGTTCTAAGTTTGGGGGGAGGGGATTGACTATAGGAGATGACCGATCATGGTTCCTGGAACTCACGATCTGCCTCTCCTCATAGAACAGGGATTTTCGTGTTTACACCCGTCCCTGTTCTGTCTCTCGTGCCTGCGATTGTGACCGCTGGCGGCCACGAGCATTGACACCCCACAATGCAGCGCGCGTCTGCCATCCCGCTTAAAGGGATTATACAACTACAATGGTTCGCGGGATCGTGCCAACCTGCCGCAGTATAATGACAGAGGTTGGTCGGCAAGTGGTTAAGGTGTCCATTTATGAAACAGAGAAAATCCGAGATCCTGATGATCACAACTGATCTTTCAGGTGTGCCAGTTTATGAAGCTGAGATGAGGAGGAGTGGAGAACATGTTCTTACTTCTCATCAGAGGACACACCCTTCTGTCATTGAGATGACTGGTTTATGAAGGTGAGCTCTGATAATCTCACTGGCCATCTCTGTAAAATATCTCTGTCCCAGATTCTCCAGCCCAGAGCAGTAGAATTTGGGTGAGAAGTTGCTGTGATGTATGGAAGAAGGCTTCTTTCTTCCTAATATCAGCATCAGTGTGCTTAAAGATTGATATAAATAATAACTATATATGTTTATTTGTATATATATATATATATATATATATATATATATATATATATATATATATATATATATATAAATAGTATGTTTTATATATACAATGTATATATATATTGTAACATGGGGGAACGTTATATAGTGATAGACAAGTTTTCTAGTGATTCTAGTGATTCATGGTAGTCAGGAACTGACGCATAAATAACCCAAAACCCAGAGAAAGCTGGGAGAGCAGTTTTCTCCAGTCCACATCTATGCAGTCCTGCACTGGGCCAATTTGCACACCCTGTGTCCTTCAAACCAGTGGATCTCAACCCTGTCCTCAAGTACCCCCAACAGGACATGTTTGAAGGTTTTCCTTCACAGGTGCTTTAAACCAGAGTCAATGGCTTGGTATTTTGGACAACTATTTTATCTAAGAAATATTCCCAAAACATGGTCTGTTTTAGGTACTTGAGGACAGGGTTGAGAACCACTGCTTTAAATTACCAATTTTACAGTGACAGTGTGTATATATACACACACAGACCTACAATTAGCCTCAGGTGAGACCTGATCGCAGGAGGTGCTGTCTGCTCCACACTGCCAGGATCCATCTGCTGGTGGATGCCAGTACTGCGGCCCAAAGATGACATAACACCAGCAGGGGAAAACTCTCCTGACAGTTCCAAACTGCCAGGAGACACCTGCTGGTGGACCTCAGTACTGCAAGCCAACTGATAGATATTACCAGCGGATGGAACCTTTCCTGACACCCTTAAATTAGAGTACAGCATTCCCCCTTACAATACAATCTACTGAGTTCCCCTTTACATCACAGTCTGCAGCATCAGAGTTCACAGTGTAAGGACAGGGCAAGGGACTGTTTTGTAAAGGAAAACTCTGATGTGGGGGGGATCTCTGGCCACCAGAGCCCCCCTCCTTACATCAGCATATACTATGGTAAGGGGGAACACTGATGTAAGTGGGGAGTAAGGACACTGATATAAGGGGGGACTTTTATATCAGTGTTCCTGTTATCTTAGAGTCCCTACTCCCCTCTTACATCAGTGCTCCCTGAAGATTATTTTCAGCAGATGGCAGGGCAGTCTGTGACATGGAGCTGTCATGCACTGACCTAAAGTTTCTGGTCCAGTCCAGGGTACTGAGAGCAGGAATTAATCCTCTTCTCTCGCTCCCCCTCCTTGCAGTATATTTTAAATTTGTGGAAAGAATGGCGCCTTTACATGCATCAGTGGCCGCCCCCTGAGCTAAGCCATGACCTTCCACCCCCCTGAGCCAAGCCCTTCATCAGTCTGCCCACCCCCTGATCTGAGCCAAGCCCTTCTGTGGACCACCCCGTCCCCTGAGCAGAGTCTTACAGTAGACCGCCAAGCTGAGCTAAGCTGTGCCTTTCCGTGGACTGCCCCACCATCTGAGCCAAGCCCTTTAGCAGACCGCCCTGCCCCCTGAGCCGAGCCCTTCAGCAGACCACCCCCTAAGCTGAGCTAAGCCGTGCCCTTCAGCAGACCTGCCCCACCCCCCAGCTCGATCCAAGATGTGGAACAAACCAAGCGGCCTGAGGAGAGGAGGGGGAGCGGGTGGATCGACACAGGAGGGTGAATAAAAGTGGTTGGATAGACACATGAGCTTGCGGTAGCACCGACCCTGGCTCTGTGTGCAGGAGGGGGCTTTTCCTGGCTTTTTTGATACCCCCACAAAGTCGGGGGCCTAGACCAAGACACAGCACTGTGTATATATAGCCTATAAGTGTACTGTGTATATATAGCCTTTAGAACCAGTTTAACAGAGACATTGAGGTCTGTTAAAAACTAAAGTCCCTGTACCATGTGGTTAGCTGTAGCCAATCACAGACCCCTAGTAGTAACTAGTAATCACAGCTTTCATGAATGAAACTCATCCATGACAGTTCAAAGTATTTCTGGTACTCTGATCTTCATTGTATCAGCAATCAAAGTAAAAAAAAATCCCTAAACAGCCCCTCCAGAGCAGTACAGTGTTAGTGGGCCATTTGGTGGTATTTGTACTGTCCCAGCGTTTTAAGGGCCTCAAGAAATGAGATCAGCCATCAATACATAAGGATTGATGAATTTTCAAATATATAGAATAGAGATGTTACGGAGGTGAATTCTACAAACAACGATTGGACTTGGGGCTGAAATGACAAGTCAGAGTCTAGGATTACACCCAGTACCCTGGCGTGAGGGGAGGGCCTGATGGTTGCATTGTCGATTTTGATGGAAAAGTCATGGAGGGGGGCATGTGCAGGAGGGAATATTAATAGCTTAGTTTTAAAGAAATTTTGTTTAAGGAAGTGGTGCGACATCCATGCTGATATAGAATACATTTTGGCTTATATTAATGAATAAATAAGATTTTTTGCTTTTTTAATTGGATGTTTTTTTGTTTTTTTAATTGGATAATGTTTTACCATTTATATCATTAAAAACAGAGAAAACCCCCAGTGATAATCAAATACCCATAACAAGGCTTTTTTTTTTGTGGAAAAAAATTTATAAATTCCATTTTGAGTACAGTGTTACATGACAACACAATTACCAGATAAAATAGCGCAGTGCTGAATAGCAAAAAATGCTCTGCTCATGAAGGGAGTAAAACCTTCTCAAGCTAAGGTGGTTAATAACAGCATTGCTTAAAACTATAACACTATCTCATCATGCCCCAATGAGTTAATATCTCAAAGGAAATGCAAAATCATTTTCTGATTGACTCCCTTTTGCAAGGAAATAGGGTCAGAAATAGACATGTTCTTCTCTCCTAATGAATTGACAGTCATC
>NW_027507903.1:394847713-394856886 GCF_037356315.1 Lithobates pipiens
GGGTAGAGGGGCAAGTGCCAGGGAGGCAAATCCAGGGCTGGAGCATCCCAATAAGAACGCTCCATTGAGTGACATTGGTGATCCCAGTCAGGGACCAGCACTGCTGGAGCTGAGGGATTCTCCTAGCTGCCAGGAGAAGAACTCCTCCAGTGAGAGTGGGGGGGGAGAGAAGGGAAAGGAAAGACAGATTCTGGTGGTAGGGGACTCAATTCTTAGGAGGACAGAGAGGCCAATCTGTAACAACAACCTGAAGTGCCGAACTGTATGTTGTCTGCCGGGCGCTCGGGTTCGGCACATCACGGATCTGGTGGACAGATTACTGAGAGGGGCTGGGGAAGACCCAGCTGTCATGGTGCACGTTGGCACCAATGACAAAGTCAGAGGCAGATGGAGTGTCCTAAAGAATGATTTTAGGGACTTGGGAGCTAAGTTGAGGAAAAGGACCTCCAAGGTAGTATTCTCAGGAATACTACCAGTACATCGAGCCACACCAGAAAGGAAGAGGGAGATTAGGGAAGTAAACAAGTGGCTCAAAAGCTGGTGTAGTAAGGAGGGGTTTGGGTTCCTGGAGGACTGGGACGACTTCTCAGTCGACAACCGGTACTATAGAAGGGATGGACTGCACCTAAATGAGGAGGGTGCAGATCAGCTGGGATTGAGGATGGCCAAAAAGTTAGAGGGTTTTTTAAACTAGGTGATGGGGGGGTGGGTTCAGAGACAGAGATAGTCAGCGTGGAGCATATTCCAGAGGGTAATATTAGGGGCATTAGTGGTGGGGTAACCGAAGCACATAAACCCAAGGTAAATATAGTAGCAAGTCCTAGTTGTAATCTTGGAACACCCAAGAGGATAGTGTGTGACCGGTCAAAATATATTAATACATTAAAATGTTTGTTTGCCAATGCCAGAAGTCTGCCAAGCAAAATAGGCGAGTTGGAAGCTCTGGTGCATCAGGAGAGCTATGATGTAATCGGTATTGCTGAAACTTGGCTTCATTCCTCACATGACTGGGCTATTAATATTCCTGGCTATGCACTCTTTCGGAAAGACAGAGTAAAAAGGAAAGGTGGAGGGGTCTGTCTGTATGTGAGAAATAATCTCAAAGCAAGTGAGAAAGAGGACCTGGTGGGCGGAGAGTGTGATGAGTCTGAGGCATTATGGGTAGAACTGCATACAGATGCGCGTAGTTCAAAGTTAATCATTGGAGTTTGTTATAGACCACCCAATGTTAATGAGGAGGTGGAGACTCAGCTCCTTGCACAGATAGAAAGGGCTGCAAGGGCTGGGACAGTGATAATAATGGGGGATTTTAACTACCCAGAAATTGACTGGGGTAATGGCACTGCTGGGACAGTTAAAGGGCAAAAATTTGTAAACCTATTACAGGACAATTTTATGGTACAGTTTATTGAGGCCCCAACTAGGAATGATGCTCTGTTGGACCTGGTAATCTCAAACCATGCAGAACGTATTACTAATGTTCAGATAAAGGAACATCTGGGTAGCAGTGACCATAACATGATTTCATTTGATGTTAGCTGTAAGCAAAAATCACATACGGGAAAGATAAAAACACTTAATTTCAAGAGAGAAAATTTTCCAAGGATGAGGGCTGCTCTCCAGGACTTAGACTGGGAGAGAATATTGGCACCAATGGGTACAGAACAGAAATGGGAATTCTTCAAAAAGCTTGTTTGTGATCTCACGGCAAAGTATATTCCCATGGGCAATAAGTTTAAAAGGTTAAAAATAAAGCCGATGTGGCTCACGGCCAAAGTTAAAAAAGCTATAAACTATAAAAAAAGAGCTTTCAAAAAATATAAAAATGAAGGAACACTAGTGTCATTTAAATGTTACAAGGAATTTAACAGAATATGTAAAAAGGAAATCAAGGATGCAAAAATTAAAAATGAAAGACAAATTGCAAAAGACAGTAGGACAAACCCCAAAAAATTCTTCAAATATATTAATAGTAAAAAGGTTAAGTCTGAGCATGTAGGCCCTTTGCAAAATAATCTGGAGTGGGTGACTGGGGACAAAGAGAAGGCTAACTTCAGAGTACTCCAGAGAGAGAGATATCATTTTGCCCCTGTTCAAATCATTAGTAAGACCTCATCTGGAATATGCCGTTCAGTTTTGGGCACCAGTTCTCAAAAAGGATATCGGGGAACTGGAGAAAGTGCAGAGAAGGGCAACCAAACTGATAAGAGGCATGGAGCAACTCAGATATGAGGAAAGATTAGAGGAACTGAATTTATTCACTCTTGATAAGAGGAGATTAAGGGGGGATTTGATCAACATGTACAAATATATAAGGGGTCCATATAGGGAACTTGGTGTCGAGTTATTCACTTTAAAGTCAACAAAGAGGACAAGGGGGCACTCTTTACGTCTAGAGGAGAAGAGATTTCATCTCCAAATACGCTAAGGTTTCTTCACAGTAAGAGCTGTGAAAATGTGGAATAGACTCCCTGCAGAGAGGGTTATGGCCAGCTCAGTGGATTGCTTTAAGAAAGGCCTGGATTATTTCCTAAGTGTACGTAATATAACTGGGTACTAAAATTTATAGGTAAAGTTGATCCGGGGAAAATCCGATTGCCTCTCGGGGGATCAGGAAGGAATTTTTTCCCCTGCTTTAGCAAATTGGATCATGCTCTGCTGGGGTTTTTTGCCTTCCTCTGGATCAACTGTGGGTATAGAATTGGGTATATGGGCTGGTATATGTATGTGTGTATGTATGTGTGTATATATATATGTATATATGTATGTATGTATATGTGTATATGTGTATATGTATGTATAGTATATTTTATTTTATTTATTTTTATTTTATTTTTTTTGGTTGAACTGGATGGACTTGTGTCTTTTTTCAACCTGACTAACTATGTAACTATGTAACTATGTAAATCTCAAATTTGACCATAGACAGGCTGAAAGAACAGTAATTAAAAGTCAGCAGCTACAAATAATGTTAAAATTTACTTTTAATTAACAGGCTTCACCCAGGGTGATTCTTTCCCAGTCTTCAAGTCCCCGGTGCCACCATCTTGACTGTGGGAAGCTGACTGTGACTTCTTGCTGTTTCGCAGCTGCCTCCCCAATGTGAAAACACAAGGCATGCTACGTTTTCAGAATGGTCCCACAGTCTCCTGGGACTTGTGATGTGTTCCAACAGTAGTAGAGGAGGGAAGGAGGAGTAGGATAAGCTGAACTTTCACTTTTAAGTTGATATTACAGACTGCAATGGATACAACAGAAACATTTAGAACACCCAGAGGCTCCCCTTAAATTAATTATGATTTGGAAAGATATTGGTTTGGTACTTTTTAACTTTTAGCTTTGAAATTTATTACAGTGTGTTTTTTCAAGAGAGATGGGGCTTTAATGGCAGATTTGGCTATATAGTTTTATTTTCTAGGTTTTTAAGGAAAAAGATGCAAAGAAAGAATACACTTTTTCATAGTTTTCTTTTCAACCCAACTTTTACACAATTTGCACAGCATCAGATGTTCTTATTAAATCGTAAAAGTCAAGACCTTCTGACTAAAATGATATTGCATAAATGTGATTTTTATGTAACATATGTAACAGGAATAGAAACACTCAAGTTTTCTTGGGATGCTATACATAATATGTAAAAAAATATCCCAATGAAATGTACAGTTCATGCTTCCAATAAAAGAAGATACTTTTTGAACTACAGAGTATCTTGTGACTTTTCTTTCAAGTCTCCTGTACCTTCAGTTCTTTAATTTTATGGCCTCGCAGTTGTCTTGATGTTACCAGAGAAATCAAAAATAAAATTAATAAGTAAACACAAACATCAATAAAATCTGGAAAATCTGAGCCAGAGAGTCATTACTGAATCGTAAATAAACTAATCTTGTTAATACCCTTTCTCACTAAATGCTGATAATTTAAGCTTTCATTAATGCCAGTACAATGACTTGAGGGTATCACAACTGTATAGTGAGGCTACTAAAGCAGGCCATAGACAGTGAAAATTTCTTCCCTGAAGACACAGGTTGCAGACAATAAATGGATTTGTGTCATGTGACACTCCTGCTATAGACTGTGTTCCTTCCACAGCCACTTCTTGCAGAGTCTTTAACACTCCCCTTATGCCTTGTACACGGGGTCGGATTTTCTGACAGGAAAAGTCCGATCGGATTATGTTGTCGAAAAATCTGACCGTGTTGGGGCTCTAGCGGGCTTTTTCCATCGGAAAAAATTTGAGAGCAGGACCTAAAATTTTCCGACAACAAAATCCGATCAGACTTTTTCCAATCGTGTGTATAGAATTTCTGATGCACAGAGTGCCACGCATGCTCAGAATAAATTTGGGGGCGAAAGCTATTGGCTACTGGCCTCCACGTAGTCCTGTCCTACATTTTGTACGTCACCTCGTTCGGAATGATCAGATCTTCTGACAACTTTGTCCAACCGTGTGTATGCAAGACAAGTTTGGCACAAAATCCGCCAGAAAAAATCCGATGGATTTTGTTGTCGGAATGTCCGACCTTGTGTACAGGGCATGAGTCTTTCAAACTCCGCAAATGTTGTAACTTACTTCACAGCTCTGATGGTTTGTGGGATTGAATGTATCCTAGATAGCATTCAATTCTGCCTAGTCACTCCTACAGGAAGAGTCCAGACCACCCAAGTCCCGCCTCACAGATCACAGCATTATTTAAGAAGGAAACCTCCTAATACACCGCCTGTTCTGACAGCTAGCTGTGCTGCTACAGGGCAAGATGGAATGGATCACAATTAGAATTCAATCCTGCCATGTTAAATATGCTGGCTAGTGTGAACAGGTAGAGTACCACAACTCCGATCCCACCCTCCCAAATCCCGGCTCGATTCATTTACATATGAAGGAAACACCTTCATAATAGCCTCCTATAGCCCTTCATCTGTAGTCTTGCAGCAAGCCATTATTCTTTGGCATGCTGCAAAATAGGAATGACATAGCAGGAGGTATGACACATTTCCCCATCCACATGAAGCCTCAGAAACACCCACAGTAACCCTAGGATTAGGGTTGCACCGATACTAGTATCGGTAACAGTGCCGATACTGAGCATTTGCCCAAATACTAGCCTGAGCATTAGCCATTTTCTCTCCCCAGTGCCATGTAGTGTTACCAGGTCTAAGGTGTGAATGGGGAGAAGGTGTGTTAAATTTGGTGTTATCGCTATCACTCTCTCATACTGGTCACTGGAAGTTCACCATGGCACCTCATGGCACAGAACTCTCTGAGGATCTGAAAAAAAAATTGTTGCTCTACATAAAGATGGCCTAGGCCAGTGATGGCAAACCTTGGCACCCCAGATGTTTTGGAACTACTTTTCCCATGATGCTCAACTACACTGCAGAGTGCATGAGCATCATGGAGAATGTAGTTCTAAAACATCTGGGATGCCAAGGTTCGCCATCACTGGCCTAGGCTATTAGAAGATTGCCAAGACCCTGAAACTGAGCTGCAGCACAGTGGCCAAGACCATACAATGGTTTAACAGGACAGCTTCCACTCAGAACAGGCCTCGCCATGGTCGAGTTGAGTGCACATGCTTAGTGTCATATCCAGAGGTTGTCTTTGTGTCAATATTTTGTGTGGCCACCATTATTTTCCAGCACTGCCTTAACCCTCTTGGGCATGGAGTTCACCAGAGCTGTACAGGCTGCCACTGGAGTCCCCTTCCACTCCTTCATGACAACGTCACTGAGCTGGTGGATGTTAGAGACCTTGTGCTCCTCCACCTTCACTTTGAGGATTCCCCACAGATGCTCAATAGGGTTTAGGTCTGGAGACATGCTTGGCCAGTCCACCACCTTTACCCTCAGCTTCTTTAGCAAGGCAGTGGTCATCTTGGAGGTGTGTTTGGGGTTGTTATCATTTTGGAATACTGCCCTGCGGCCCAGTCTCCGAGGGGAAGGGATCATGCTCTGCTTGAGTATGTCACAGTACATGTTGGCATTCATGGTTTCCTCAATGAAGTTTAGTTCCCCAGTGGCGGCAGCACTCATGCAGCCCCAGACCATGACACTCCCACCACAATGCTTAACTGTAGGTAAGACAAACTTGTCTTTGTACTTCTTACCTGATTGCCCCAAACACATGCTTGAGACACATCTGAACCAAATAAATGTATCTTGGTCTCATCAGACCACAGGTCATGGTTCCAGTAATCCATGTCCTTAGTCTGCTTGTCTTTCAACAAACTGTTTGCAGGCTTTCTTGTGCATCATCTTTAGAAGAGGCTTCCTTTTGGGACGACAGTCATGCAGACCAATGTGATGCAGTGTGTGGAGTATGGTCTGAGCACTGACAGGCTGACCCCCCCCCCCCCACCCCTTTACCTCTGAGCAATGCTGGCAGCACTCATACGTCTGTTTCCCAAAGATAATCTCTGTATATGACGCTGAGCATGTGCACTCAACTTCTTTGGTCAACCATGGCGAGGCCTGTTCTGAGTGGAAGCTGTCCTGTTAAACCACTGTATGGTCTTGGCCACCATGCTGCAGCTCAGTTTCAGGGTCTTGGCAATCTTCTAATAGCCTAGGCCATCTTTATGTAGAGCAACAATTCTTTTTTTCAGATCCTCAGAGAGTTCTCTGCCATGAGGTGCCATGTTGAACTTCCAGTGACCAGTATGAGAGAGTGGCTCCCCATTCACACCTGATACCTTGCAACACTAACGAGTCACATGACACCGGGGAGGAAAAGTGGCTAATTGGGCACAATGTGGACATTTTAACATGGGGTAAACTCACTTTTGTTGCCGGTTTAGACGTTAGTGGCTGTGTGTTGAGTTATTTTGAGAGGACAGCAAATGTACACATTATACAAGCTGTACACTCACTACTTTTCATTATAGCAAAGTGTAATTTCTTCAGTGTTGTCACATGAAAAGATAGAATAAAATATTTACAAAAATGTGAGGGGTGTACTCACTTTTGTGAGATACTGTAAATATTATATATATATATATATATATATATATATATATATATATATATATATAAAACACACACACACAGTTGTGCTCATAAGTTTACATTTTTTTGATTTATGATTTCTGAATGATTTCTAAATATGATGATAACACAAAAACATTTCTTTCACTCATGGTTAGTGTTTGGGTGAAGCCATTTATTATTAATCAACTGTGTTTACTCTTCTTACATCATAATGGCAACAGAAACTACCCAAATGACCCTGATCAAAATGTTACATACCCTGGTGTTTTTGGCCTGATAACATGCGCACAAGTTGACACAAAAGGGTTTTAATGGCTATTAAAGATAACCATCCTTACCTGTGATCTGTTTGCTTGTAATTATAGTGTGTGTATAAAAGGTCAATGTGTTTCTGGACTCCTGACAGACCCTGGCTTAAGTAGGCAGTAGATAAAGGAGAAAAAAGGAGAGAAAGGGGCGCCTCTGGGTGCAAGATTTTTTTTAAAAGGTTTTATTTTTCAGTGTAAAAAACATAAAATTTTGCACTCACATTTAGTAGGCAAAAAAGTAAGCATTAAACACCAGGGGTCATCTGGTATATCTGATTTTTGGGACGTCAGCCAGTGGTCCGGTCCACATCTGTCATCTCATCGCGTTGTTCCTGTTCCTCTCACATGCTGTCCACTGCAGGTGTTTTGTATGAAGCAGCCGGCTTGTGGTGGACACGAGATGTGCGGTCTTCAAAACGAGGTTTGGGAGGCAGAGACGACCAGGGCGCGGGGCTGTGACGTCAGCATGTATGCGACGCGTTTTCTTGAGCGTGCGGGTCGAGATTGTCGGACGACCGCGCTCTTTCATCAGGCAGAATCAGAAAAAAATGCAGGGGACTCAGGATATAAATAGGGGCAGGCCTAAGGGCAGTGGGCGGGGCTACAATCGAGTATGAGAAGGAAACAATGAGTAATGAGGGGAGAGGGAAGTGGGATGAGTAATGAGGGGAGAGGGAAGTGGGAGAGAGAGGGAGCTGGAGCGGCTTAGTATAAGGAGGAAGTCAACGTCTATGGTGAAATCTTATGTACATATCGGTAAAGATATCTATGGGATAAAATCCTATTTGGAAAAAATCAAAGAATGGATGGAAGAATGAGTAAACAAAGGGGGATGGAAGGAAGATAAAAAATTTATATTAAAAATGGTAAAAAGGCTTAAAAAACTTAGAAAGGAAGGTAAAAAGAGAGGAGCATACATGGAGTGTGTAGATATAATTATATTGGAGATTGGACGTGCAGGGACATATGTGTTATAAGGGAATAAAAATAAAAAATAGTGTAATGTGTATAGACACATACACACATACACGTGTAGATCCGTACGCTTATCAGTGTTTTAATGTAATTAATAATGTTATTCTAAGCGTATTGTATACAATAAAATGAGAATTAAAAAACAGAAGTATAATCAGGAAAGCACACATATATGCCTACATGGACACATGTGTGTATGTGTGTAGAGCACATGCATGAGTGTGTGGGCGCGGAGATAGGAAAAAAAGGGGTACGAGGGAGTGGATTACGGGGGGGGGGGGAGGGGAGGAAATAAAAATGGGGGGGAGGGGGAAAGGGGAAAAAAGGGGGGGGGGGGGAAAGGGGGGAAAAAGGGGGGGGAAAGGGAAAGGGAGAGGGAGGGGGGGCCTGGGGAGATGGGGGGGGGGCAGCAAAAAGAGGGGGGGGTGGACGGGGGGGGGAGTATTACACAAATACAAAATCATAACAATAATTTTCTAAAAGAAATGCATGGGTACATATACAAGCCAATATCAGTGCATGATTCTTTGCAAGGAGAAGACAGAGTATAATCGCTTGAGAGATGCAGTAACGTTGGAAACAATATGTATACTAATATATTTCCATAAATATCGGTAGCTAGAGCAAGCGGATAGATTGAGAGGATATCTATATAGATAGAAGGATATTTTTTTGTGGAATCATGTTGTATGATAGAGACCGCACTATGGACAAGGGGTGTCTGGTATGGGGCAGTTTGAGCTCTACAACAGATGGATAACGGGTTGGTTATATCAGAGGATGGTGGCAATTTCGATACACTCGTTGATTCCCCCTGGGGAGAGTGCGTCGAGAGTGTAGATTCCAGAAGGTTTTGCGGGAGCATAATTTTTTAAACCTTTCCGCTGGAGGGAGATGGTTGGGGAT